>NC_071499.1:11818181-12121212 GCF_028408465.1 Anastrepha ludens
AAACCAATTTTTGTTCATTTAATATCATTTAACCTTAAGTTTTTATAACTAATATACATTTCGAACTAATGACCAATTGATTCATTAAGTACTTTCATATTATTTTATTTTTTCTCCGTGCATTTACAAGTTTCCTTAAGCATTGAGCAAACTAGAAGTGTAATACTTGACGTGAATGCTATAGCATCTATATTTCGTAGAATTCTCAGAGAGAGCTTATTCTATCATTTCACATTTTTGTCTGAAAATGTCCATTACTTTCAACAATGTGCATTTAACTGCTTAGAGATTGCATTATCTGCTTCAGCTAGACATTTGAGATTAAAGTGAAAACATCAGTTTCTTGAATTATCGTATACCTTTTTTCATTCACGTAAGAAGCCTACACGAATTTTGAGATTATTTGATGATTGTGATTCAGATCAAGATATAGGTAAGTGTATTACGGAATTAATTGGAAATGAAATCCATAAATTTATGGAGACTTTTGTGATAGAATATGGAATATTCAGCGAAAACTCAAGAGAATGTATCACTAATATATTGGGTAGTCGAAAAAGTCTTTTCGTATTTCTAATCAAACTTCAACTCATTTGTTTTATATTTATAATGAACTTTATTGAACCAAATATTTACCATTTTGGTCGACCACCTTTTGCCATTTTTCTTCTAGAGACATTATTCCATCAGTGTAAAGCTTTTGTGGTTTCTCGGCGAAAAACTGCGGCAAGTAATTTTCACAGGCTTCTCTTGAAGACAACTTTACTCCATTAAGGGAGTTCTGCATTGACCGAAACAAATGGTAGTCCGATGGTGCAAGGTCAGGGTTATATGGGGGATGCATCAAAACTTCCCAGCCAAGCTCTTCCAGTTTTTGCCGAGTCATCAAAGATGTGTGTGGCCTAGCGTTGTCCTGATGGAAGACGACGCCCTTTCTGCTGATCAGTTCTGGCCGTTTTTTTTCGATTGCTTTCTTCAATCTCATTAGTTGTTGACAGTAAAGTGTAGAATTAATCGTTCGAGCAGGCTGGAGCAGCTCATAGTGGATGATTCCTTTCCAATCACACCAAACACACAGCATAACCTTTTGAGGCGTCAATCCTGGCTTTGCGACCATTTGTTGAGCTTCACCACCCTTGCACAATGATCTTTTTCGCACATTATTGTCGTATTTGATCCATTTTTCGTCTCCTGTTACCATTCGCTTCAGAAATGGTTCGATTTCATTTCGTTTCAGCAAAGAATCGCAGATGTTAATTCGATCCATTAAATTTATGTGGTACCCAAACATCGAGCTTCTTTTTGTAATCAGCCTTTTTTAAATGGTTCAAAACCGTTTGATGATGAATGTTTAGTGCCTTGTCGATGTCATGGCAGCTTATGTGACGGTCCTGGTCAATATTTCCCATAATTTCATCGACTTTTTCAACGATAGATCGACCGGAGCGAGGTGCATCTTTCACATCGAAATTTCCAGAACGGAAGCGAGCGAACCATTGTTGTGCTACACGAACTGATACAGTATCGTCTCCGTAAACTTCACAAATTTCATTGGTGGTTTGCGTGGCATTCTTCCCTTTTTTATACACAAATTTCAAAATAAAGCGAATTTCTTTATTATTTTCACTCATTTTTGAACAGCTATAACTTTTTTTCAACTTCTCCGAATTTAATTTTGTTTTGATTAAATAAAGCTTAAACTGTCACCTTTCTAACACCATATGATATGGCACAATGTGATTGGCAGCACTGGAGATAGATGACTCCAACGACATCTATTGACAAAATACGAAAAGACTTTTTCGACTACCTAATATTTTCGTCAAACAATATGGATTTGTCAACATCATCATCTTCTGATTCAGACGATTCTAACGGCACAATTTTCAAGCAATGGAGATATTCTTTGGCCTTTTTTTGTTGCAGGCTCAAATAAAGACACCTGAAATTCGTTCAAATTGGTCTAACAATCCCTAATATTATCATCCAATTTTCGGGCCATCTATGACTGGGCGCAGGTTTGAACAGCTATTGCGTTGCTTCCATTGTGAATCCGTACCAAATAATGACAGGCTTTCTAAGATTTCAACACTTTTGAAGCTTGTAAATAGTTCATTTCAAATGGCATACAAACCTGGAAAAAATTTATCGTTAGATGAATCTATGATGCTGCATCGAAGGAGACTAAGCTTTCGGCAGTTTATAAAATCAAAGAAAAATAAGTACGGAATTAAATTCTAAGAGCTTTGTACACATGATATATACATATATTATATAAAGGCAAACTAACACATGAGGTGTTTTTCTTATCTGTAGTGGATTCTGTGGTTATGAGACTAATGGAACCATATTTATCGAAGGACCATTCATTATTTATGGGCACCTACTATAATAGTGTTGGACTGAGCAATCAATTACTTAGTTTTAAAACTCATACCACTAAAATATCGATCCGTTGGTTATATTCCATCTATTAGATATTTCTGTATGGAATTCTTATTACATTTATAAGAAGATAAATGATTCAAATATTGCTTTCTTAGATATTAGAATAAATATGCTGTTAAAAATACCACAGAATTGAAATGGTCGTAACTTTTTTCTTGATAATGGCAACTCACAAACGCACGTTATATACACTCCGCCAAGACATTTTCAAGATGCACACTATCAGAAAACAATTCCGGCACCTTTAAATTACAAACGTTAAACATATTTCCTGAAGTGCAAATATTGTTACAGGTAAAAAATAATAAAATATACAACATGTCGATGTCAGAACTATGTAAATAAACCTCCACTTTGTCCTGAGAGTGCTTCCGACAATGGCACTTATCTCCTGAAGATCACAATAGCTCCAATTCGGATATGAATACTAAAAATATTCAATCATAATGATGGACAGAAATATTTAGTTTTCTTATCACATATACATACATACCATAAAATTATGAATTTAATTTATTAATTTTTTTATATGCAGACGAATAAAGATCTACTGTTAAATCAACGTCGCTTTGGTCATTAAGGAGAATTCGCTGAAGGAGCTAAAGAAAATCTCTTCAGACCCTAATATTGTGGATTCTAATATTGCGTAGTGTTTACTCCATTAGATAGGTAAGATTTATTCCATAACAAGAAAGTTGAGCGAAAATCTAAAGTTCGTAAATTAGGTAGCAATACAGTGTGAGCAGCTCTATCGAAGGCTTTTAATAAATCGGAATAAATAGAGTGAACTTACTTAATAACCATTCATGAGCGATGAGACACAAAAATTAGAAAATACACCAAGATGGTGTACCGCTACGCAATCACGCTATGAAGAACTTATTACATACTTAAATATAAGATGTTCTATTGCAAAATATAACTTTGATATTCGAGATATTCCGAAGCTTGGAAATGGATCGTTAATTTGAAACCACATTTTAGGCAGTGCTATTTTTTATTCGGTGTTTTAACAACTGTTTTAATTACTTCTGCATTTAATTAGGCATTTCATACATTTTATGTGGAGGGTCCGTTCTTCATATTTCATTATAAAAATGTTTGACGAAACTTTGTAACAATGCGACTCGCTCTTGAGCACTTTCAACGTGCTTGGCATTTTGAAGTCATCAAGCACACTTTGTCTCGCAATCATACCTAAGTACATTTTGGACTACTCACAGATATGGAGCTATGGAGTAAATATGCACATAAAAATACGATATATTTCAAAGCGGAGGTAAACAAATTTATTTATATATACATGCATATATTATATACATACATACATACATGTATAAGTACATACGTATAAATGTACCTGTCAGCAGCTGCTTTCATACAATCAAGGGCATGCCAACATTGCCGGGATTTCAGTAAATTCCACTTAAACTCTATGTACACCTCTGTTTACGTGCATACAGTATTGGCCAAAATAAAAGCACCGACTAGGGATATTTCTAATATAGGCACAAAAGTTCTCAACACCTTCATATTTAACTTTAATGCATATATTTCAGTCGTTGTCATGTCAAATCTTTCTCATTTTCTCTCGTCTCGGACCAGTGGATTGGTCAACAAGATCGTGTGATATCACACCTCTAGGCTTTTATTTGTGGGGTATTTGGGTAAGGTCTATATGCTTTGTGGATGAACCAGCTTCAATTGAGGCACTGGAAAACAACATTAATACCACCATAACCTAACCTAACCTACATAGGGCAAACGTATTCGAGTGACTTCGTGCGTGTTTTGTTATATGGAGAAAATGCGCAACACCGTCGAGGAAGAAGATTATAAAAAGTCAACGGGGATTGTGGGCTACTTCAGATTTGCATTTTATTCCACTAAAATTTAAGAAGCTATAAAACTGCCTTTGGTATGCAAATTAAAAAAAAATTCAAATTAAAAAGTGCGAAACTTGGATGAAAAGTTTGTGGATTTTTGATAATTTTTATGTGCAGCTTGAAACTTAGTTTTATAAAAAACAAAAATAAAAAACATTCAAAAATAAAAATAGTCAAAACTACTATTGTAAACTATTTTTTGTGGGCGTACATCAAATCCGTAGTATTAGCATCTGATCATAAACCAGTTAAAATGCACCACTTCGAAGTCAGAATTGGTTGAATAGTACAAAATTGGATCGACCATACAGTTTTCACAGCTTTAATAAGATAATAAGCTTTAAAAATCTTTCTAGAAATTCAAATTAAAAAGCTGTGAAATTAAGATGAAAAGTTTTTAGATTTTTACTAGTTTTTGTATGCAGCTTGAAGCTAAGGTTTATATCATTTTTATTAACCAATGAGCTACATTTTTATAAAAAAATATAATAGACATTCAAAAATAAAAATAAAAATTAAATTTAAAATAGTCAAAACAGTTCAGAATTTACCTCTGCTATTATTTGTCGTGGACTGTAGATACATACATATTTTGGTATATAAATACTCCAGCGCATGCACATGAACTTCTACACGCCTAGGTAATATGAATATTTGTTTGAAAGCGAAATTCCATACACTCTGCCAGCCGTAATGTTACCCGGTGCACCAAGGCACAGACCAACTCAACCCGACAACAGGTGTTTCGTGCGGCGCCCAGCTCAACTTCGTGTAGTTTGTGGTGGCTAGTTGGCTTTCTCGGGCAGCGATTTTGTGGTTTGGTTGTTGGTTTATGTTAACGTCGCCAGATCAACAGGTAGCCAACATTACGCAGCTGTTTCCACTGCCACTCTTGTGCATCCTTGGCAAGAAATGTGTTAAGAATTTTAAAATTGCAGTGCAGATATTACTTGTGGATGCATGCAGTTTCACTTGTAACGGGGGTTTTCAGGAGTCTCATTTATTTTGCAAATTATTCTTTAATGTTTTCAAATAAGTGAGGGGTTATGAATATTTCGGATACGAAGCTGTGAAGCCTGTATGGTCGATCCATTTGTACCATTCTTTTCAACCAATTCTGAGTGCTGCTTGGCAACTGGTTTATATTCAGATGCGAGTACTACTTATTTGATGGACGAGCACAAAAAGTGGTTCTGTGAAACCATTCCTTAAATAAAACTAAGGTGATACAAGCACCTTTATTTCCTTTGTGGACAACCGGGATATCAGTAAAAGATTTTAAACGGGAAATCCGCAGATTTCCTAATAACCATTTTAGTATGATTGCAAGCAGCATTTGGATAAGCCAGGAACGTTATTCTCTCCTTACTGCTCTCCTGTCCCGAATCCAAGGTTTCTTTTGAGCACACAAGAGTTTTGTTCGGTAAGAGCTTCCAAAATAAGCCAGACTCATCGGCATTGTATATCTGCTATTTTGTTAAAATTAAATCCATAAATGCTTTGTTAAATTTGTCCAAAAATGGGTTTGTGGAGTCACTCTTGTTTGACAATTTTTCTCCGCAAAGAATTGAAATATCCAATTCCATGCCTCTTTTTAAAGTTTACAGCCCAACCAATGCTGACGTGCAAACCTCAAAGCTTTTCCTGAATTTTGGCATGTTGTAACTTGGCTTCCTCTTTTCGCATATCACGTGGTACGTTTGGTACGTTTTTGGCCCTTTGATCCGCAAACCAATTGAACAACGCCTTTCTCATATTTGGGAACTCAGAAATCTTAAGATTTTTTCTTTTACCTGGACCGGATTCAGCTTGCGTAACAAACTTGTTTATGGACTGTTAATTTATTTTAAGGGGTTACATGGGTTTCGTGGCTTTAAAAAATCGATTTTTTTTGCTTATTAATTTCTACAACATCTCAGGAATATTATCCTCAATTTTCAAGTTGATCCGAATAACAGTTTCGGAGATACAGCCTTCGGAATGTGTGCGCTCCAAGCCACTTTTATTGTTACTCAAAACTTTAAACGCGTTTTCGGTTGTCAAATTTTCTCGAAAACTATTCAACCGATCTTAATGCAATTTTACACAGGTATTCGAAATACAATTTACTCGTGCTTGAACGACGGATTTTGTTTTTTTTTCATTTACAACTATTTAAAAACCAAAATGTCAAGCAAATTTGACAGAAATTTTTATTTTTTTGCAAAAATGTCTGCCAAAATTCCAATTTTTACTTTTTTTTTCTTTCCTTTCCTTCAAGCACGAGTTTATGGTCGTGGATGATGAGCTTGTCAGCAGCTATGCTAACAACAACAACGAGGGGCCACCGGAAATGACGTCACAATGGAGGAGTTATAATTATTTTTTTTTGAAAATTTCAGAAATTATTCTTTCAATATGTATCTATAAGACAGAAAAAAGTTTGAGTTCAATAAATAATTTTTTACATAGAAAACAAAATATTGAAAGTAGGCCTTTTTTTACCCGACGAAACCCATGTAACCCCTTAATGCGAATTATTTTTGTTCTATACACATGAAAGTGTCTAGCTACTGCATGCATGGGAGTTCGCGCATTTGTTTAGAATGTCGGCTTTTTCTTTTATTGTAAGCAGCGTAAATTTTCTCTTTGCCATTATGAGACCACACCATGAGATTTTAACGCAAAACTGTCATTTCGTCAGGAAATGAATCAGACAGAAAAGTACTGAGTTCTAATTTAGCTGATTCAATTCAAGAAATATCATTACCAGAATGACATTGACGGTACTTTACCGAGCTCTTTTCTATCGAGAATCGAGGTGAAAATTTTCTAATGCCGAAAGTATTGAGAACGCAATGAAAAAAAATCTGTCGCAAGTATCGGGGTTCTACTGCCACCTTTTCTTGAAGTGACTCGTTCACCAAAAGTTCGCTCCAATCGAGTGCTAGTTTCACGTACCGCCGAATGATGAATCGGCAATAAACCACGTTTGGTTGCTACTCAATGGAGACTTAAGATAGACCTCGAGGCAGTGCAACAAAGCGAAGATAGAGATAGAAGATAGATATCCACTGTTTTTTTTTTTTTACGTGAGTACCTGCTGGTGACAGCTTAAACCCACGGTACCCAAAGGCACACGGATCAAAATCAATTATCAATAATCAGGACTCAAACAATATTTGGTACCAATTGGCAGTGTGGCATGGACACACTAACCGCCTTTGTAGGGCTAGAGGCCTACCCATACTTCTGCCGTTCTATGGGTCCCGGCACCCGGTTGCAATGCAACTCCACATCGGCCTAAAACCTACCCGTGCTTTAGGTCTTAACCGCAGCCACCACGAAAACCTCCCCGAAGGCCCGTTCCCAAAGAACCGGTCAGAGCGAACTCTGAGGGCTCCTGTTCCCCGTGGTACCGAGTTATGGTCTTCGGTGAGACATCGTACCCGAAAACGTTGCCAGTTGAGCACCCATACTACTCAGGCACTGGTGGACCAAGATTTTAGTCGCCTTTTACGACAGGCATACCTTACCTCGGGCATATTCTAACCCCTGCACCGCTGGGGGGATAGAAGATAGAGATAGAAGAAGACGAGCCTATAGCATGAAACTTGGCTACAAATACAGTGGACCCAGACGTGGGTGAATAGAACTGATCATTTATGGATGCCGTTCTAGGCCCTCTCAAAGTAATGCAGAAAGTAGCCCCGGGAAGGGTGTATCCCAAGAAAGGGAGGAGATGACGGTCGTTGTAAGGGCGAAGGCATTTTGAACCCTACCTCACCCACCAAAAAAAAACATATAAATTAAAAATGCAGACTTAACTAGAACTAAAAGTTCTGAGCCACGGTAGAGAGCATTTACAAAGTGTGGCCAACGTTAGACCATTAACTAGCTCAACCGATTTTCTGACGCAGCAGGGGATGCTACATTGGTCCGTTTACGACAGAGGCCGGTAAAACTGAATTTGTGTTGGTGATGCACGAAAAATTCAAAGCAAACATTATTCGTGTTACTTCGTCGTCGCCTGAAAAACGACTGATTAAAAGAGCGTTAGAAGCAAGCGTGGAAATGGGTGAGCAAAATTCTGCTACCGAGTCCCCTATGACGTGGCAGTCGAGTTACTCTCACAGTTTTGGTTTAGATGGGCAAACTTAGTAATTTATCATCCCTGGTTGTGAACTGTTTGAATTATATACAACTGAATCGATTTGGTCACTCCCAACTGAATGGCAGTCAAAAACCTTTTCCACCTGGGTTATAAATTTTGTCTGTGGAAATATACCGCATTTCCCAATAAGTGAGCTGTCGGCTAAATAGCAGCCCATCTAATCTAAGATAGTTTTGAATTTTCTAAACTAAGCAAAAGACGAATAAAATGAATATGGCTTTAAACTAGTGTATGAGGAAGTATATCCTGCTATCAAACAAGCAGTCAACTTATTCCCATCTTGGCACTAACGACTCAGTTGACAGTTGTCAGTAATAACAGTTCCATAGTAGTAGAGGTTTTTGTTTACTTGAACTTGAGCAGACGATGGAACGATGATGTGTGTGAGCTATACTAGCTTTTCGGTAACATAAACACAGTACAGCACATTAGAATCCAATGGTTTAGGTAGCTGGTTCATGTCACATGAATTAATATAAGCGCCGTAGCTCAAAAACTTCGCAATGCAGGTGGGGGCAGAGAAAGAGAAAAGATTGAACTGCGGTAGAAAAATCAATTATGTATAATTTTGGCTCTATATCACAAGTTAGCTCAGCCTTGAAGAAGACAAACCAATAAGTAATTTAGAATATGTGCAAGCACAAAAAAATTCTGGACTATAAATCCAACCTTAGGCTCTTCAGAAAAGTTTGTTTACTTGAGTCGAATGACTTTAGCAGTAGGCGGCATAGTTCACAGCTAACTCACCTGCAGTTCCTTCAATCGGCCTGTCTTTTCTTTCCAGTATAATAATTTTGCCTGCAGTTTCCTGTCAGTTGAATTGTGAGTATTAGATTCTTTCAGTTAAGTTCTAAAATTTTTGTTATGAGTCTGTATATATCATGTCTTTTTTGTTTTGACTTGCCCCAGTGTAATGCAACCGGAGGCTCGATAAACTTTTTAATAGTTCTATAGCATGAATTTTGGACATTACCCAGAAAACTTCATAGAACTAACGTGTTGAACGATCGGCAGTCCTTCCGTTGCCCTAAAACCCTATCTTCCGGTAACCATAAAAATTTAACATTATTAAAGTTTTCCCTGAACTACGTACAGATCTCTCTATCCGCAAAATAGAAGTTTGAGGGTCGTACCAGGGCAATCTTTCCAAGTAGGCAGAATTGGAACGAGGGGAAAATCTGCACCAAAGTTGGTATATTTGTCTTCACTGACAGCTCCAAGATGGGATCGGGAGGGGAAGCATGGATTTTCTCCAAATCAGCCAATTTATCTATCTCCTTAAGTTTGCCGTATACTGCTAGTGTTTTTCAAGCATAAGTCTTTGCGAGCCTGTAGCCATAAAAAAATGCTTAGGGAACGTGAGAGGAAGGGAGATATTAACGTTTTTTCCGATAGTCAAGCCGCGATCAAGGCTCCGATGACGCCATGCTGCAGATCCGAACAAATGAACTCCTGTAAGAAGGAGGTCAAATACTTTGGGTGATTAGGCAACATATATCTGATCTGGGTTCCAGCACATAGGAATATAGAAGGAAATGAAATTGCTGATGAGCTTGCCGGAAGCTGCCTGAATTGGCCTCAGATACCACCTAACCGGTCATCGGCATCCCCTTGATAGTTGTTAAAGGGGAATTGGACAACTTATTTTCCATGAAAGCGCAGAAAAGATGCATCTCTATTTCTTCATGTGCTATTTCGAAATCCCTTTGGTCCCAATACAATAGACGAAGGACTCAGAAAGTCTTAGGAACTCCAGGCTACTCAAGTTCCAAACTCAATACACTATTTTGCGCGATCTAAAAGCTTTTCGAAAGAGTGTTTCAGATCATTGACCGGAATGGCCAGAAATGCTCGGGATGTCGCTACAAGTCATTTCAATGACCTCTACGGACGCAAAACGTTTTCCTTCTGAATAGGTAGAGGTCACAGGATTACGGTGAGTATAAATGATCAAAATTCGGTTTCTAGTCAAAAAATGAGATGGTGCATTATCAAGCAATAAGCGCCAGCTTCCTTCTTCGCGGAACTCAGGGCGAATTTGACGAATGTGATGCAACAAGACTTCAAACGCCAGGATAGAAACTTGCATTGTCGGTTTGGATAATTGGTACGAACGTAATTGGTACGAACTCCTTGTGGACAATTCCCTTGGAATCGTTAAAACAAATGAGCATCGACTTGATTTTTGACTTCTCCAAACTCGTATTTTCTGGCTCATCTGGGGCCTTCTATTCGGCACTTTGACACTTAGTTTGAGGTTGATGTTGGAAACACCACGTTTCATCACCAGTTACAATGTTGTAAAGGAAGTTCTCGTCTTTTTTCGCTTTTTTAATGAAGTCTTTCAAATGTTGAGTTCGGAGCAATTTTTGGTACTCAATTAATTTGTGTGGAATGAAAGGTACACAGTCCTTTCTTAAGCCCAAAAGATCAGTTAAAATGCGATAAATCGATGTTTTGGAGGTATTCAGCTCCGATTCCATGAATTTCAGCCATGATTTGGGTTCATTTTTTGATAAATTTACGAACAATTTCGATGGAGTTTTTGGTGATTACTGATTTTGGGCGGCCCGTATGTTCATTGGCATTTATGTCCTCACAACCATCTGTGAAACGTGTAAACCACTCAGGAACTCTGGCGTGAGATAGACAATCATCACCATAAACTGTTTTCATCACTTCAAATGCTTCGGTAAACTTTTCAGCGATTTTAAAACAAAATTGTGATATTAGCTCTTGTTTGAAACTCATTTTTGTACCGATGACACAAACATACTGACACTTTAGACGGAATAACTTCGCTTCCACTAAACCGAATGTCACCAAGCTTTCACTGGAAGTCAGCTAGGGATATAACTTCCTACACACTAACTCATTAAAAAGATGGCGCCATCAAAAACATTTTTATGACGCCAGTCTTGTTTATTTTGGACTTCACCTTGTATGTGTGTCTCGAGATCCAAACATTTTTGACAATAAGTTAAATACTTTTCTTAATCATTTCTTTTGCAAATTCATGTATGTTGCACCCCCGTCTCAAGCTGTATTTCAGCCATGTCAACTGCTTTTACATGGTAAGAGATGTTCTTATTTTGCTAAGAGAAACCATTTAAAACCCCCCCCCCCTAATAACTAATTTGAGAGTTCATCGAACCAATCCACAGGACTATGAATAAGTTCGTGCGGTTTTACAATAGATGGCGTAACTTGATTATTATTCCATCGATCCACATTTCCAAACATTCATTGGAGAGCTACTGTCGTAAGGCACAAACGTCAGTATAAGTTTTTTATTTGAAGCGTAAACAACAATATTTTTACCACACTTGAAAATGTCGAATTTCGTGCCAAATAATGTGTTTTTGCGGGGAATTCTTCTTCATTATTTTAATATGAAGAAAAAAGCAGCCGAAAGTCATCGTATCTTGGTGGAAGTTTATGGTGAGCATGCTCTATCTGAGCGAACGTGCCAGAAGTGGTTTGCACGCTTTAAAAGTGGTGATTTTGGCTTGGAAGACGAAGAACGCGAGGGTGCGCCGCCAAAGTTCATGGATACCGAATTGGAGGAATTGCTCGATCAAGATCCGGCTCAAACGCAAGAAGAGGTTGCAAAAACTTTGGGAGTTGATCAATCAACCATTTCCAAACGTTTAAAAGCCATGGGAATGATCCGAAAGGTAGGCCATTGGGTGCCGTATGAATTGAAGCCAAGAGACGTTGAACGCCGTTTTATGGCATGCGAACAACTGCTTCAACGGCACAAAAGAAAGGGTTTTTTGCATCGAATTGTGACTGGCGATGAAAAGTGGGTCCATTACGATAATCCAAAACGTCGGGCAACGTATGGATACCCTGGCCATGCTTCAACATCGACGTCGGCGCAGAATATTCATGGCCTGAAGGTTATGCTGTGTATCTGGTGGGACCAGCTGGGTGTTGTGTATTATGAGCTACTGAAACCGAATGAAACGATTACGGGGGATGTCTACCGACGACAATTGATGCGTTTGAGCCGAGCACTGCGAGAAAAACGGCCGCAATACGCCGATAGACACGACAAAGTTATTTTGCAACATGACAATGCTCGGCCACATGTTGCACAAGTGGTCAAAACATACTTAGAAACGCTCAAATGGGATGTCCTACCCCACCCGCCGTATAGTCCAGACCTTGCGCCATCCGATTACTATCTCTTCCGATCGATGCAACATGGCCTGGCTGACCAGCACTTCCGTAATTACGATGAAGTCAAAAAATGGATCGATTCGTGGATTGCGGCAAAACCGACCGAATTTTTCACAAAGGGAATCCGTGAATTGCCAGAAAGATGGGAAAAAGTAGTAGTAAGCGATGGACAATATTTTGAATATTAAATTTGTAACCATTTTACGTCAATAAAGTTTCAAATTTCGAAAAAAAAAACCGCACGAACTTATTCATAGTCCTATGAAAATTAGTCTATCCACACACTCGCCCACACACAAGCGCCAGAGTAGCGATATTCAATCTATTATAATCCAGTTAGAAAATATATTGAAAAATATTTATTAAGCAAAATTAATGTGAATTTATAGCTTTTGCGTAAATTTTCCATGGAAAAGTTCACTTCAATGAAAAATATATTCATTATTGTCCCATTAAGTACCAAACACCACAAAATAAATCTCTACTAAATCGGCGAGTTGTTGACCTTTCCGCAAATATATTCGCATGCCCACACACACACACACGTATGCGCTCATATACAATACTCACGCACATTTTACTGGTGTTACACAATGTAGGTATGTATGCAATATTTCAATTTATTTACTACCCACAAAAGCAGAAGTAAAGTAGTGAAAAGCTAAATCGCAGCCGAGGTTGCTGACCTTTTAATCGACGCATAAAGGGGAAAATCGCTATTCTTCACTCTTAACTTACACGCACACGCCCAACCGCACACACACACATGAATGTACAAAAGCGAAATTCGAATTACGCCTGAGTTTGTGCTACAGGTAATTAGGCCTTGCTGTAAATCACCGCCTGCTGATGCAAAGTCAAAGGCAACATGAAAAGAAAGCAAGTAAACTTTTATAGCAACGCAGTAAATGTTTCATTTTAATTGAATTTGCTACCTGGTAGCTTCTATGGTGATGATGTTGCAGCCAATTGAGTTGCTGAACGTAAATTGAGTTGGTTAAGTTGCTATTGTTGTTGTTGTGTTAAATGATTTCTTAACGAGCGCTTGCGGCGAAAAATTTTCCCAACTCATTTCATTTACTCGCGCTGCAACTTCGATTCTATTATTTAATATTCGAATGCGTAGAATTTAAAATATCAATTTATTCCATGCACTGTGGGTCTCAAAGGCTGTGATTTGTGACAAAAACTATAGATTAGATTAGATTTGTGGAGGCTTGGACAAGCCCGAGCACTCAGTCAGGAGATCATACACCTAGACCTGGATAGATTTCAGTAGAAAGAATAGAGAGATAGGAAAGATAACATGTTGAAAGTATTGCCCATTGCTGGCTACTACTTTTTCCTATTTTTCTGGTAGATCTCGTATACCATCGCAGTAAAATTGTTCATCTTTTGAGGCTATCCACGGATCAAGCCGTTTTTTGATGTCTTCATATGAATGGAACTGCTGATCAGCTAGACCATTTGCTGTCGATCTGAACAGGTTGTAATCGGAAGGCGCAATATCTGGAGAATATGGCGGGTGGGGTAGGACTTCCCATTTGAATGCTTCCAGGTAGGTTTGTCAACGTGAGGCCGAGCGTTGTCATGCTTTAGAATCACTTTTTCATGCCTATCCGCGTATTGCGGCCGCTTCTCGCGCAGTGCTCCGTTCAATCGCATCAATTGAAGAAGATACAGATCCCCAGTGATGGTTTCGCTTGGTTTTAGCAGTTCATAATAAGTAACACCAACTTGGTCCCACCAAATGCATAGCATAACCTTCGCAGAGTGAATATTCGGCCGAGGCGACGACATAGAAGCATGACCGAGCAGTCCCCATAACTTTCTTTTCTTTGGATTGCTGTAATTAATCCCTTTTTCATCACCCGTCACGATGCGATGAAGAAAACCCTTCCTTTTTTGCCGCTGGAATCATTCCCAAAACATGCAATCGCTTGGAAATGGATTGGCGGGTACCTCCTAATACTAAAGCAAGCTCTTCTTGCGTTTGACATGGATCCTAATTGAGCAGTGCCTCCAATTCAGCGTCTTCGAAGGTTTTTGGCCTTCCTTTATGCGGACGGTCGTCATGTTAAAAGTGAAAGTCGATGATACCCCAACATGGGGGTAACGACCCTAAAAGGCTATATGCCCGTTTCGATAGTTTGCTCTCCTTTTCAGCTCATATAACGGTAATTGCCACTAAGGTCCAAAACCGAGGCAAGATCATCAAATCACTAGCCGGTAGTACTTGGGACAAAGACAAAGAAAAGTTGCGACATTTAAAGTAATTGGCCGGATGATTCTGAATTATGCTGCGCTCGCCTGGACGTTTGACACTAGTGATTTCGCAAGTTTCAGACCTAGCGCTATCAGAACAGCCACGGGAAGCATCCTGATGTCCCTCGAGCAACACCTTCACAACGAGGCTTCCATGCTCCCGATTGGTAAGCATAGCAAAATGCTCTGCAAGCAATTTTTCTTTAGAAGTTACCGTTGGAATCATCCCCAGACATTTATTAAAGCCTGAGCTACATTCTAGGCGAGTCAAGAGGTTTCTTTTCTGCTACACTGACGAGATCCAGCACAAAACACAACTACGGGACCGGACAGTATATAGGCGGACTTTAAACGACATTCAACTAACTACCGTCCTAAACTCCGAGCTCCTAATGCCGTAATCGGAGGCCAATCCCCACTCATTGCTGACGAAGAGCTTCTGCTGTCTCCCGAGACTCTCGTTACTTTGGCTCAATTACGGTCTGGTTATTTTGGTAGGTTTTACTCTTATTTATCCTATTACTCAATATAATTATTATCTTACTCTGAAAATAAGTCCGAAAAACGTTGCTGTCACACTTTCTCGGATGGCTCCATGAATCCAGCGGGACAAAAGTACACTTTGCTATTGGAATGTACGCATCTGTGTTTCAGGCGGAGATGTATGCTGTACAAGAAGCAATGAACTTTGCTGTGGAGAACGTGGGTATCGCTGGTAACGAGATCTCTGACTCTTTATCTAGAATGGGCTCTTAGGCCAACTTCTTTGGCACTGTCTTCTGCAGCCGTCAAACTCACGGTTAACAAACGGGTTATTTCAACTCACAAGCAAGCTTAGCTGACTGAGAGAGGCTGCAGATGGGCAAAACTGATGTATGAGGCAGCTGGTTGGACTGATGTCGAGCCACTTTCTATGGGTGAAGCACATTGAAAAAATAAGAATCTCAGACAGTGCACTCTAGCCAGCACGTGGATAGGAGGATGAGACGGCGAACCACCTTTTGTGCGTCTTTCGCTTAAATCAGGCTAAAGGTCTTTTTCACTGGTGTGTTAAGAAGCGGGGCTTGGCTTCTTGCCACCACAAGATCTACTAAGATTTCTTCGGAAGTTGGGTAGATTTAATAAAAATTTAAAAGGGAACCCGAGTGCAGTACAAGGGACTTAATGTTGTCTGGGTGCTGTACTTGCTAGTTGCCCCTCTCAAACCCGCTCACCTAACACTCTTCTCCTTCTGAACCTGACCTGTGGAAACAGCACGTTTCCTGGGCCTACTGTAAGATGAGTTTGGCGGTGACGATCGGTGACTACACCGCAGGGCCTAGTAAACTGCTACAACAACAACAACAACAAGGAGGATATTTCGCCGCAGACCATGAGTTTCAATGCTCCGATATTGTAGAAAAAAATTATTTAAAGAATAGGGAGTTTCAGAAATGTTGTTGCCTAAGTTGCTATGCAGGTTAGAATACAAGATTGCTAAAAATAAAAAACTTAGGTTAAAATAAAAAAAATAATAGTTAGTACACTTCTGTTAGGTATTTGACCGAACTCCTCCTCCTATTTGTGGCGTGCGTCTTGATATTTTTCCAGAAATGGAGGGACCTACAGTTTTAGGTAAGTCGACTCCAAACGGCAGATATTTTTTATGAGGAGCTTTTCCATTGCCTGCCGAGGAGCGACCGCTTTTAGAAATACTTTTTCTTCATTTTGATGTTTCACAGAGATCCGAACCAACGTATTCCGCATTCCGAATGGTAGTCTCGCACCAACCCATTCGACTACGGCGGTCGGCAGACCGTCGGGATAGTACGGAAAATAAGCAAACAACAAGAAGATGAAGAATAAGTGCAAGCAAGTAGAAAACCAAGAAACAGAAAAAATTAGATAAGGGAAAGAGATTGATTTGAGTCCTTATTACCATCGTGCTTTCACAATTTCACACGCGACTCACTTTAAAAATGAAAATATCCACGGACTGATTTCCACTCAAAGGCTTGTTTATTTTCTATCCTGCCGTCACTCAAAACAGCTGATTCTCTCGAATTCGCCGAAAATTTGTATACTCTACATAGGGCGACTTCTATTAAAAAAAACATATTCTGTCATTTTGGGCACTACAGCAAGCACCAAGCCATTCGACTACGACATCGAAAATAGCCGCATTCAAAAAACTAGTCGATTGGCTGCTGGCATTCATGGTTTTCAACCACAATGGGACTTCAGGCAACTTGTGGGGCTTCCTCTTAATGCGACCAGATGCCTAACAAGATTCTCTAATATTTAGGACGGCCATGGCTTAGTCTACCTACACTTCCTCCCACTGCGTAAAATATTCATTTCCTCAGGGTCGCTGCGATAGCAACAACATGGCATACGCCATGCTTTCAATAACAACAGCGCCCGCACTTGCCTATCACTAATTCTGCTATTCTTCTTCTAGCAGCTTCTCGTTTTGCATCCTTAAGGATGCTGTTCAATAACACCAAGCATGCCGAGTATCATGCAAATGACATTTATTTACGAGTAACTCGAATTGCAAGAGAATGCCATTTATAAACTTTATTCCCTTGCCTGCTTGTAGATGGCTTATAAAGTTATTGTTGTTGCTCTATGCATTTGGCGACCAGCGAAGGATATCATTGCTCTGGCGCACTGCATAATGCGTTACGATGCCGCCACTTTGCATGGAGGCTACTGATAAAGAGCCACCATCGCCTGTGCGCTGCCTGCCTGTAAGTCATTTCACTTCACTCCACTTCACTGGCAGCTGGTCGGGGTTTTCGTTTGGTTGCTGTGGCGACAGCATAACTGCAATTCCTTGTTTGGTTTTATTGTCCCCGGTTGAGTTTGTTGGTTGTTTTGGTTTATTGTGCATGGCTTAGTTCTGTTCACGCCATAGGATTGTTGCTTTTATTGGTGGCTCGCAATAACTACCGAATTGCCCATGTCGCCAGTGGTACGCGCAACGATGACACAACACTTGTCCTATGCAATGCTTATGAAGATTCGTTGGCTTCTGTGTGTTTGCGTGTCGCAATGTAGGCAGAGCTTGTTTGAGTGCATGTAGTGCATTGCTGTGCATGTCCTTCGGTCGTCGCCAGTCGGCAGTCCCAGTTGTCACCAGTCACCAGCCACCAGCCAGTTGCCAATTGCTTGTGGTCATTCCAACTCATTCGTCGCGCCATTGTTTGTCGTTGGCAGCTGCAGGTGTTGTTGTTTATTTTACACTCCTTTTGGCACAGGAAGCACGCTGTTGAAGCTGCCGGTGAATTACGACATAGACCCAGTTTTAGTTGGGGGCTGAGTTGGCGACAGGCGTTAGCTAAGTATGCCCCTAAGTGGGTTATGTGAAGTGGTGACTACGTCGTCTGGTCAGCAATTGACGCCAATATTGTGTCATAGTTTTGCCATATTTCCGACATGCCATTGCACCACAATTGTGCAGGGTCCTTGTCACATTTACAAGTGAACTTGCCGCAGAGTTTGCGTACATCCTTTGCAGCACACTTTTAGTTCATGCAGCATCTCATGGGTGGGCTTACGCTGTGCTACGCTAACATTCCGGTTCCCTGGGAGACTGCAGAGCAAGCGTGCAAATGCGTGTAAAGACGAGGAATGGTGTCTAAGAATGGGTGGAAACGCAGAGAATACTGCCTAAGAAAGGATGGACATTAATTTTTTATTCCCTATTCATATTTGCTTGATGAATATGTTAACTTTTTATTAAATGAACTCTGTTGAGTTTCAAGCAAGTGCTTCGAAAAAATTGGAAATACGCCAGAAAAACACAGGAAAACTTATGTTATTATTAGTAGTTGTTTTTTATTGTAGAAATGGCATGAAATCGTTTTTTTCTTTTTTTAAATTTAAACCAAAGTTCTTGTATTAACGGAAAAATATAGGGGTTTCCAATAACAGGTGCTACAGGTGAATGGATTGCGCTATCGAGACATGAATAACGATTTTTTTATGGCCAGAATTGGATGATATTGATCTGGACAACGTTTATTTTTAACAAGACGGCGCTTCGTGCCACACAAGCAACGAAACCATTGATCTTTTACGGGAAAAGTTTCCGGACCGTGTTATCCCTCGAAGAGGTGATCCTTGTGACTTTTTTCTTTGGGCCCACGTGAAAGAGAAGGTCAACGCCAAAAGCCCAGGGTCGATTTAAGATCTCAAAGATGGAATTCGTGAGGCTATCGCGGACATAGGGCAGCCACTTTGCAATTCGGTTATGGAAAATTTCATGAAAAGGCTATTGTCCTGTAAGCGTGGTCGTGGTGGTAATTTCCCTGATGTTATTTTCCACTATTAACGGCATACCTTCCTCTTTATAATGAAATAAACATCCGATCATTTATATTAAAAAATAGCATTTTCCTTTCAGTATCAAAATAACACCTCTGTTTGGAAACCCCTTTGTTTTGTTATTTTGACCGCCGTAGCCGAATAGGTTCGGAAGTGCGTAGGCTCGAATGAAACAGCAAAATGATAAACAAGTATTGTTTTGAATAGCGTTCGCAATCAATGGCAAACCTCCTCTTTGCCATAAAAAATCCTCTCATAAAAAATATCTGCTATTTGGAGTCGGCTTAAAACTGTTGGTCTCTCTAATTTGTGGAACAACATCAAAATGCACCCCTAAAATAGGAGGAGCTGTTCGGCCAAATACCCAAAAAGTGACAGCTCTTACTCTCTAGAAATCTTAGCAAAAACTCAGTATAATATCATACCGCGAAACGATAGTAAGCGCTTGAACAGCGTTGGAAATTGTTGCAAACCTGTTTTCAAGTCAAAGTAATTTTTTCTGGCGAAGTGGATATTCATCTCGGCGAATACGTTAACAAAGCTGCCACATCTGAGGACCGAAAAGTCACCACGTAATCTTCCTGACACTAATATAATCTCAGAGAGTGACAGTTTGGTGTGGATTTTGAAGTAATGGCCTCGTTGAACCATTTTTCTTTCAAAATATCGCTGTAAATGGCATTTCGGTCCACGCTGAGTGCTACAGGCCAAAATCAGGCCGTAAATTAAAGACATGAACTTGAATTATCTTTAATTTCTGCAGAAAGATGCCCCATACCAGCTGATATTGGCATTTCGAATAGGCACCCAAACGCTTTCTATGCTAAGATGGATACCTCCGAGGAACCTCTTTTGCTCGCATTAAGCAATACGTATGTTGTTAGGTTGTTGGTGTTGTTGTAAAAACGGAGACAGTCACAGTAATTTTTAGGGCATTCTGCTGAAGTGACAGTCTTTGGTCGCATGCTCTTAGAAATCCCTGACGTTTCGGTAACGAAGAACCTACTGTAGTGGGAACTGTCGCAGGTTCGCAAAAACGTTTGGTAAGACGCATTTTCCAATTGAACCACAAAAATTTGTAAATTAAAAAAGAAAAAATTTTATATATTTTCATTTTTAATTAAAAACAAATTGTTTTTTATTTTAAATTTTTTTTTTTTTTAATTTTCAAAAAAAATGTACAACATATTTTTAAAACTTGCTAGCTTTTTAGTTTCTTTTCACATGTAAAGGCCAAAAATGGTGATATTTTGAAATGATTGTATGGGGAACCCCCCAAGGGTGTTCCAGGGGGTGTACCACTGGCATGGGTGCATCGGTCGTCCAAAGTTAGTGGGTCGATCATACATTTGGACTCGATTGGAGCGCTCTAAATGGGTCAAAGTGGGATTTTTCGTTCGACCCAAATTGGGGGACATCAGAATTCGTTTTAGAGGTACGGTTCCTTCGGCAAAGTTTCTTATTTTGATCCCTAGAATACGATTTTCACAAAGCAATGAGCGATTTTTAAATCGACCCGCCCTAATGCACACCTTCCTGTAATTGCTATTACAACGTTCACGCTCTCCCACGTCGAAGTGATGTGAAGAGTGGTAACGGAACGATGTAAGACATTCATGTATACAGAGATGGCTCAAGCCTCGAGGGTGGATTGGGCGGAGGTATATATTCGGAGCAACAGGGAAATCTATTAGTTTCCGGCTTCCCGACTAATAGAAAATTAGAGAGACTCGTCTCTTTCAGGCTGAACTGATGGCAATAATGAAAGACGCGACACTGTAATGCGATACCTGGAGATAATTTCTACATTTTCACTGACAGCCAGGTGGCAACAAAATCCGCAAAGCAGTCGCCAACCTCCAAGGTAGCCATTAACGCAAATATCTTAAAAAATTTCTGAGTTATTTCATCTAAGGATATTATGGATTACTGGTTTTTACGGCATTGAGAAGAACTGCAGGGACGATGAACTGGCGAGACTTGGCATCAAGTTGACTTATGAGTACACAGACAATGGCAGAGGCTCTTTCAAACTTATAAGCTACTAAGTTTTGAGAAAATTGTAAGACCAGTGAACGACAATTGAATCCGACAATCGTGGACTTTCAGTACTAAACTCACAGAATCTCTGCTAAGCCAAAATAAGCACATCCGTAGCACACCGATTTCCAGCATAACGAGGCACTACCTAATAGGCCGACACTCCTACATAATGGGCGTGTAAATGCATGACATCTGCAGAAGCTCATTTAGGAAAGGGAAGATACAATCTTGCAGCTCCTGTGCCATTATCCTGCTCTATCCAGACGCAGATTCAATATTTTAGGTACACAATTTTTGAAAGATTTTAAAGAGATCTTAGAACTCTGGAAATTAGCGATCTTCTAAGATATTTTGAGAAGGTAACACTGGTTTTAGGAAAGATAAGGAAAAGTTCCCCAAGTGGCATCACAAGGGGCTATGAGCCAGAGTGTAGCCTATAGTGAGTGTCTGCTACAACCCAACCTAACGTGTGAGACTTGAACTTTTAGGAACTTTTTTTTTTTAGGACTTTTAGGACTTCTGAACTAAAATTCCGTGAAAAGAGTATTAAACTGAAGGAGAAACAAATAAATTCTAAAAATTTGTCAATCAGCCACCGAGCTAAAGTTATTTGTATGTAATCGTAGAACCCTTATGTACCTAAACGAGGCCCCTTACCCCACGAGAGATTGAGGAACAGCGAAAAAAATAAGATATCGTAGAAGCAAAGCGTTAACAAGAAACGAAAGTAAAGTAGGTGAAGTAACCAAATCCTTGAGCAATTTTGTTTTGGGGTATAAAAGTGTAAATAGATATAGCAACCATAGAAATTGTATATCACAAGAACTACAACAACTAAACCACTGCAACGCTAAACTGAATCAAAAGTTTCTCGGGCAGCAACTACACAACCGCTAGCATAAAATCGTGCCCACCGCCATTGCATGCCTCATATCATGCATCGCACCGCACCCATAAACTCCAAGAAACACAGAAACTTGCAAGAAGTTTTCAGTAGTTGTAAATGCTGCAGCATGTGGCATGCGACGTATAATCGCCAGAATGAAATCTATTGCGAAATTGGCCAGAAACTTTGTCCGACAAGGCACAATTAATCAGAAACTACGCGCCATTCACTCACAAATCACTCGCTCGAACAAATCCCGTAACTCTGTGATCTGTCAACAATTACACAGCCACAACGACAGCATTAAAATCTCAAAGACGCTTCAGATGGCTATCAAAATGCGGAAGTTTCCGGCAGCGGAAATTTGCTTTGACATTCGCCGTTCACCGTTCGCCAGTTGTCAGTTGTCAGTTGGCAAGTTGCTTGTTTCATTTTTGTTGTTATTGTTGTTTTTATACTATTGCAAAACACTTGACGTTTTTGCTTTCGCTTTAGCTATCAACTTCTGCCTGGGTGTACATTTCACTTGCATTGTTGGACAAAGTTTGTCATTGAGTTTGGTTTTGTAGTAGTTTAAGATTATTTGCATTTACATTTGTATGCGTATTTGACTACCATTTGCATGGGATTATTGTTGCTATATGCAAGCTTTCTCAAAACACGCAAAGTTTTTAATGAAATCTGTCAACAAATAAAGATTTAAAAATTCAAATCGCAAAAACCGCTACGAGCTGTTGTGTTTAGTGGTGTGAGTGGCGTCAGCTCTTGTAAATATGAATTTAGAAATAAGAAATTCAAATACTACGCCATAAAGTAAATCTTATCAACAGGTTTTCGAACAAGTCGCCATGAGCATCACTTTGAAATGTTTTTAAAATCACGCAGCTCACTAAAAATGTTTTTATATTTCTTTCAATATATGAAATTTGTTTGAAGACTTAGTAAATAACCAGTGGCAGCGAAAAAATGCTATTGCCAGTAGAATTTGAATTGCGACGCGTAGATTCGGGAACACGCTTTCATCTCCGAACTGAACAATGAATTCAAGGAGTGTTTATGGACTTGAAATGGTGTTTTCGGCTCGTAAGCAACATCCTGCAGTCAAGAATTTCTTCGTAAAGTTCATTTCCATCAATATCACTCACGTAGAATTGGCCTAACTCGTTGCACTTTTTTTGAGATCGTATACTTTTTTCTGATAAATAAAACCTTTGACATCGAGAAGAAATCCAACTCTTCATCGATTTCATTCAACCCTACGAATCTTCCGTTCATTTCTTGAAATATTCGATCAACTGTTTCTTTCAATGGCACTCAGACCTGCATCAATCGAAATCTCACCATCCATATTTTCTATTCTTCTCCGGCGACTTTCAGTTGCAACGTCCCATTTGTGACATAAAATTATCCCTTCCTCGAGTGAACTTTCAACGTTTATTTTCGAAATAATTTTGAAGAGCCTTCAAATCTTCAGCAGCATCGTGAAAATTCATCGTGGGATCTTGCAGCCTCTTTCAAGCGCGGTCAATGCGGATTTGTACTTTATTCAAAAATATCAGCAAAATGAAGAAATTATACGTCAACATTCGGTTGTTTAGTTGCTGGCCATCACTTCTAGTTTGATTCTTGTCGTCGGTCATTTCTTCAAGAACTTCCAGAAATTGACCCAAAATGGTTGTGAACTGCCTTTATTGCTTCTATGTTTGCACTCAATCTGGTTTCACATTTGGATTTCATGACAACTGGTATAGCTTCCTTAAGTTTTTCCCAACGTTGTGTTGAACGAGAAAAAAATGCATACAGACTTTTGATCGTTCCAAAAAAAGTGACCATTGCTACATTTTGTTTAGCTGCATGTACACCAACTAAGTTGAGTGAGTGATTATCACAGTTTACAAACAATGTACGTCTATTTGTTTCTGTCAGTTTTTCATTCACGCCATTTTTGTGCCCAGCCATTACAGCAGCATTATCGTAGCACTGTGACCGACAATCTCGAAAATTCATTTCATCTTTTTTTCAACTATGCAAAATTTTCTCGATGATTTTAGGAGTTTTCATGAATGATGATCCTCTCAAGGTCGATCCTTCCACTGGCTGAATCCACTTTCTTTCTCCAAGGATGACTGAAGTTCAGAATTTGAAAACAGAATGCAGCAAAGACAAAATGCCGATTTCTTGAACGAGGAGTACACCAGCCAAGATCGAGTAACTTCATCACCACGTCTATCTCCTAACTTTTTCTTGAACCAATTTTGTGTCATCGAACGATTGTTTGTTGTCAGAGTTTCAAAAATATTTCCAACCAAGCTTAATTATTTCTAGCCTAGTTGTGTTGCTTACTATTGCCCTCCCGGAATTCTCATCAAATTTCAGATGTCCGATGTGATGGTATTGAGTCAGGTTTTCTATTTCACTATTAAGTTTTTCGAAATCATTTGTATGTGCAATGTTATTTTCTGGTAATTGTTTAATTACAGAGTCGACTATCCTGACCTTTTGTACATTTATTTAAAACTGAAGTTCAAAAAGCGATTCAATATACATTGAATATACAAAGTTGAGGTGTCTCTTTGCGCAACCCTAGAGTGACGCCCATGGTACATGCCCTGCTTGCCATACCCTAGTTACGCCACGGCAGATACTTGTTACATTTTTAGTGCTTTGGCATCAAGTTTTCTTGCGGCAACTAGAGGAAGTGCTACTGGGAGCTATACAGAAATCACACGAGGCGGACTATGACTTACGATCGAACGAAAGTTATATTTTTGAGAACTTCAATTCCTTCTTTTTTAGTTGCCTTAATTCTAAAATATTCTTTACATACTAAATTAGAGTAAAGCGGAGTTTTGTGCAAAGTGCAAATTCGTTATGAATGAAACGATCGGATCGAAATGTTTGTCAGTATAAATTGCGGCTAAATTACGATAATTTCGCCGAACAGATACAGCCTAGACAGACGGCGCGGTTAGTCGAGATTACCGACGCAGTTAGGTTGACCTGGCTGGCTGAAAGCTATCACATAGACTTATTGATCCTTAGTGTTACCAGATGGAGCTAGACCCTTACGTTTCATTGTAGTAGATGTTGTAATATACATCTGCGTCTTTTGCGAATCTAAGTAAACTTTGGAGATCTATTCCCGAGAGGTACTCTAACTTCTCATACTGTAAAGCTCTTAAGCATTTTAATCTGGTTCTAGCTAATGCAGGGCAGGAACATAGAAGGTGTTCTAGCGTTTCCCTCTCTTCTAGTTCATTGCAAAATCTGCAGCCGGCGCAGTTAATTCTGATTAAAATTAAATTGTGACAGATGGTTCTTACGCCGATTACTAAATAGCTGATTTGTCAGTAAAAGGTGAACCGGAGACAACAAATACGAGTAGTAACTGCCTTGAAAAGAAAATTATTTACTGAAAAACATTTCTTTAATTGCAAATTCTCATACAGCTCCAAAATATCAAATCATTTCAAGTAGCATCCAAAGTCTGTTTGTTCTTTCCTTTGAAATTTTCATTATTTTTCATTCACAATAGATATTAACTGTCATTTTTCGGCATTTTCGCCATCGTAAATTCCCCTAATCTGTCTAAATTGTCAATGTAAGAATTAAGTGTAGTTCTCAATCCGCATTAGTTGCTATTTATTCCTGAGATAATTTCGAATTAGTCATTAATTCTGATCAACGCCACTGTCTATGTAGGCTATTAGCCTCTTTTGGCGTCGGTGAAACATTTTCGTAAGCTTTTGGTAGGTAGTTTTGACTTTTGGTCATAAAAATGGAAAATTCAGAAACAAAATTGAAAATACATCAAACACCGACACATTCTCGCTTTCCGTTTTTTCGGATCCTAAAAATTGTATGCCATTAATTTGAAGTTTCAGTGGAATCAATGAAGATAATAATTTATTAAGATTTAATTAAATAAAAACATATTAATATTTTTCAACTGCCCGTAGAGGAGGACTTTTGAACTTCGTATTCGTTTATGAGCAGAGTTTTTTTGTTTTTTTTTTTTTTTGCTTTTCATTTTTTATTTGTCAGTTGCACTCGAGTACCACATAAAGGTCATTAATTTGTACCACAAAAGTGGTGAATCTGTGAAAACTTCTTCTTTTTCTTCTTCTTGGATTTTGGCCGAGTTTAATAAAGCGTGCAAGGCGTTTCTTTCTCGTGCTAACCAGCGTCAATTAGACACACCAAGTGCAGCCAAGTCCTTCTCCCTCTGATCTTTCCTCTTCTTTTGATACCACCAGCTGGTGCCGCATCGGATCCTTGCAGAACCGGAGCGTTTGAATCCATTCGGAAGACATGACCCATCCGCTGGATCTTTATTTGCAGAACTATGTTAGTGTTGGCGTAAAGCTTATACAGCTTCTTGTTCCAACGCCAGCCGTCGGTTCCTGCGCCTTTGTTCTTCTTTAGCCGCGTTTTCGCTGTTGTCACCTCGTCATGATCGGTTAGCGGAGCGACAATGCCGCCGTCAGGGGTTGTGGTATCGGGATCTTCACATTCTCTAGGACATACGCAGTTATCACTATTTAGCAAGTTCCAGAAGGGTTCCCTCCATAATTTAAGATTGCTCTGTATGCCAGTCACCAGATCGCCGCCTTTGATCTTACAGGAAAACGCCCCGGTCTTGAAACCTTGAGTTAGCCGCCGAACTTTCTGGTAAAATTTTCGAGTGATTTTTCTATTGGTCAGCATCTCAAGCTACTCGCATTCCCGTATTTCGGTCTCAATATTCTTCATTCATTCATAATTAGTCTCTCTTCCTTTTTAGCTTCCGAGCGACACCACATGGCTCGCGTTGCGCCGGA
This sequence comes from Anastrepha ludens, assembly GCF_028408465.1. NCBI lineage: Eukaryota > Metazoa > Arthropoda > Insecta > Diptera > Tephritidae > Anastrepha > Anastrepha ludens. The sequence continues at coordinate 11,845,179 of NC_071499.1, forward strand.
TCGTAGTGTGGCTTTTAGGTAGCATCCGTTCCTTGCACAGTAGCATGCCATTCCTCGTCGTACCAGTTGTCTTTTCGGGCTAGCCGTAATTCGATTTTTTCATCAGTGGCGGCCGCAAAGAACGAGTAATACTACCCTGTTTCTTCTAAATGCCGGAGTAGGACTATGCCTTGGTGAGAAGTACACTCTGAGAACAGGAATGAGAGTCGATGTCAAACGTTCTTTGCGTGGTTAGATCTACATTTTTTGCTGCCCAGAGGCGTGTGCACAGTTTGGCTGCAACAAGGCAATGATCCGAGTCGATGTTGGGCCCTCGTATCTGTACGTACGAAAACTAGAAGCTTGTCCATCTATCACAACATGATCGATCTGGTTTCACGTTTTTTGATCAGGAGACAGCCACGTAGCTTGGAGTGTTTTTTTATGCTGGAATCTGGTACTGCAGATTACCATGTTTTGAGCCCTGGCGCGATCGATCAGCCTCTGACCGAATGTTCCGTTGTGCAGGCTGAATTTTTCAGGTGTGGGTCCAAAAATTCCTTCCTTTCACACCTTGGCATTGAAGCTACCAAGTTCGATTTTTATGCAATGGCGAGGGCAACGCTCATAGAAACATTTCAGGCGCTCATAAAAGCAACGTTTGGTCTCATCGTCTTTTTCTTTTATCGGGGCATGGACGTAAATCAAGAAAAACCGTAAAATATGAACATTTTCGGACGCATTTCTGTTCAATACAGCCCAGAACAAAAAAAATCGAAAGCAAGCTGTGCACGCTTGGTTCAAGGGTATATGGGATCATAGGGCCTGGGAGCTTCACATTTATGAGTCGACGGGTCACCAAGTCAACTCTTGATAAAAGAGCGGTTCGTCTAATGTCATTTGTATTGAGAATGGACGAGACAAATTTGTTTCATTCGACAAATCACTAAGACTCATAAAAAATTTGAAGAGTTTGCTTAGGAGTACTGAATATCACCCCACCTGTCGCCATCTGGCACTCTCTTCTTAAGTCCTTTCTTCCAGCCTTAACTGCAATATGGCCTGAGTACTTGAAAAAAAGTCCGCGCATCCACAACTTCATTTCACTCCACTCATTTCAGGCCGTCTAATCTGGCCTAACCTAATTTCATGTAAACAAAGCTGAATATTTTTAAAAATTTAACAAACTGCGTCATCTATCGATCTATTAAACTAACCAAAAATTACTGGAAGTGATGACACAACATCCAACAATGTTGAAGGAAAAGTATAATAAAAATCATTCATGCAAATGCGCGTAAGCCCTCAAAACGACTAAGTACTTTGGTGCCTTTAATGCTGTGGTTAGTGTGGAAAGGGAAACAATAATCGTTTGCACCGGAGCAACCAGACCACGAAAATCGTTATCGCAAACTTAATGTGCAACGAAGCCGTCATTTACAGTCAGTCAAAAAAGTTTTGGTACAGAGATTTTTTCTTTGTTTCTTTTCTAACAATATTTGCAATGTTTCTCGTTTTAAATCTAGATAGAAATACTGGTTTTAATAAAAGAATAATAATAAACTGTTTTCAATAAAAATCGAATCCTTGGAATCGAAGAAAAACATTAAAAATAAATTTTCAGCAACTTCAAATTGCACTTTGTTACACTAAAATTAAATGAGCTATAAAACTGCATTCCAAAAAGAAAATTTTATAAAAGTTCGAAACTGTGTTGAAAGTTTTAAGAATTTTTTTGAAGTGAATTTTCTTAGGAGAGTAAAATTTCAAGGCCATGCAACGTTTTGGGCATTTTCGTTCCGTGAGAGAGAAAAAAGATATAACGTAGAGGAAAAGGAGAGAGAGAGAGCTATACCTTGTATATTTGTCTTAGATACACTTTAGGCTATTTTTCCTGAGTTTTTCCTTGTGGTTGCTAATTTCTAGTGAAAAATAACACTGCTTACTTTTTGGCACTTGTTTGTTGGTGCAGACTTGTGGGAAAAATATTTTTGGTGCCTACTTTTTGGTGTTATATTTCCTGGGTGCCTACCGTTGGGGCGTTTTTTGGTCCCAATTTTTATGGCGTTTTTTTGATCCCTACCTTTTGGCGCTTATTTCCGTTTCCTGGCTAGAGCTTGTGCGCATAAAGTGCTATCCATTCCGGCGTCGGATTTATTGGTATTGCCTTGCGGTAATTTGTTCCGTTGCTGCGGTCCTGGAATCGCTGCGTTTGCGTGGGTGATAAACGCTTGGAGTAGAGCGCGTTGTTGCCACGGTTTGTGTCCGGCGTTTACCTGCATCGGTCGACTCTTCTCCGTTTTTTGTATATTTTATCTATTTGTATTCTCTGCAAATGTTGTGAATTTATTTAGATGCATATTCTTTCTCTCTCTTTCTCTCTCTTTCATTCTCTCTTGGGTCTCTCCCTCTTTCTTTGTCTACCTTCAAAGTTTCACTTCTGTTATGTGTTCTACGCTACACTCATTGTTTTTTTTTTCTATGAAAGACATTGTGAATATTGTAAAACAGGTCACTGCAAAACAATTTTTTTGATGCACTGTATATCAGCAGACAAACGAAAGTATTTTTTTGTTTTTTTGAAATGTTATGATTTGTTTTTATGTTGTATAAAGTTTGGGTCCTTAAAGTATGTTATTTTTGCTGTTGTATAAACTATATTTAAATACGAAATTAACTAAAAAAAAATTTCTATGAAAAACATTGCGAATATCCCAAAAAAAATCACTGTGAGAAAACTTTTTTGATGCACTGTATATCAGCAGACAAACGAGAGTAATGCTACGACCCGTGTAAGTTCAGCGAGCAAGCAATTGTGGGTGACTAAGAGCGAGCAGAACGAGCTAAAGTTAATAAAAGGGGCGACAAAGGCTGGTGGCTTTTGGAGACAGACACATTTGACTTTGCGGCGCGACAAATGCCATTAGCCACCGCTCAAGTTGCCAACAACTGGCAGGAAGACGAGCGAAAGTCAAGCCGTCTGCGCGACAAGCAAATGTACAGGCAGGCGGAACAAATGTTGCTCTGTATAAAAGCGTCAAACGGAAGTAAGACACATCCGCGATGCGCAGCACGCAACAAGCACAGCAGCAAAAACAAAAAAAAATAAAAATAAAAAAAATTAATAAAAAAACAAAGAGACAATAATTTAACAGCATTTTTATTGATTTCCATAAGACCAATATGAGTATTCTGCATTTATTATCACAAACAGCTTGCCAGAAAACACCCAGCGGAATTGGGTCAATCGCTGTTGGCCACTGCAATTTTCCTTGTAGCTTCCGTCGTTGTTTGGATTTCTATGCTAACACACCGATGAATTCTACTGCAATTACGCCTTTAATGCGAATTCCCAGTTGGTGAAGAAGTTAAAGAAATTTGTAGTAAGCACTGCCGTTGCTAACTGCTTTTGAAATACTAGCAGGAGCCGGCAGGCTGGTTGGCTGTTTAACGAGTTTGTCCTGCCAGTCTGACGTTCCCCCTCCAGTGGCTAGTTTAATAAATGCTGCTATGGAATTTATTTATAGTCTGTGATATTTTTGTACATCGGCTTGGTAAAAGTGATACCGGAACCCGGAAGGAAGTGCAAATCAGCAGCACCACAGAAAGAGTGAGAGGTAAAGTAATGGAAAACCCCTCGAAGTGTAGAATCGGCAACAGTCAGACAACTTCATCCCCTGGCGAATTTCGCAGCACAAAAACAAAAAACAAAAAAAATGAGAAGGGAATATGAACTGCCATTAAAGGAAGAAAGTGAAAGCGAAAAATATTTGTTAGCGCCAAAAGAAATGGTAGGTGCGTGTGTTTTGCTATTTCAAAGTTGATTGTTGCGGTCGTTAGGCTCAGTATTTAGTCATTTATTCATTTAGTTGCTTATATTTACATACATAATAATCGAAGTGTACCATGTTTTTGTAGATAGAAAGTTGCCTTCGCTTTACTAAGGTCACAATGGGAATGAATAATTGACTCTTAAACTCGCTGAAGAATAAGTTGGAAACAAAATCACTACTGTTTCCACAGAATTTTTAGGCACGGGGTACTATAACACATGGGCTGAAAAGTCCCGAGCCTAACAAAAAAAAAAAACACTCCCAGTAGTCGCTGGGAGCCAATTCTAGTGACTACGGCGGATGCGGGAGCAATTTGAAGTTCAATTCATTCAGTTTTGCCATTGTTTTGACTGACTTGTGACACGGTGTGCGCTGTCTTAATGAAATAAAATTGCCTTCTTTGCTGTTGGGTTATATAATATTCACTGTTGATGGTGTTTCCCTTCTCCAGATAGTCGATAAATATTACACCACGCACATACCAAAATACTAAGGCCATATAACCTTTCCAGCCGATTGTGGTGCTTTCGGGCACTTTGGACGACGTTCATCAGTACCTGCCCGTTCAGACGATCGGTTCGATTCCGGAGTGAAGTGATGGAACCAGGTATCATCCGTTGCCACATATCGATGTAACAGTTCTGGATTATTACGTTTAAATATGCCCAAATACTGCTCAGAATCATCAACACGTTCTTGTTTTGGGTCAACAGTGAGCAAACGCGGTACCCCTTTAAACAGAGTTTATAATTTATTTGAATTTGGAGATTTCATTTTCGTGTGGAACGTTCGTTGCTTTAGATATTATTAAGGAGCAAATAGGTATTCAGTGGTAATTTCCTCTTCCAGAAAAGGCTTGCACGATATTTATTTACCGATAAAATTTCAAGAAAATTTTTATTAGCGTTTTTTTGTTTGCTGTTTTTTACGAATTGGAAAATAAAATTTAAAGAAAATTTTTATTAGTGTTGTTTTTTTTTTTTTTACCAATTAGAAAATAGCGTTTGAAGACATTTTTTATAAGTTTTTTATTTACCAATTTGAAAATAAAATTTGAAACATTTTTTATAATTTTTTTTCCAATTTGAAGAATTTTTTTTTTATAATTTTGTGTTTTTACCAATTTTTATTACCAATTGGAAAATAAAATTTCAAGAAATTTTTTTATAATTGTGTTTTTTTTCTTTTTATTTTGAATTTCATTTGAAAATATAATTTTGAGAAATATTTTTTTTTCTTCTTATTACCAATTTGAAAATAAAACTTTGAAGAAATGTTTTATAGTCTTTTACCAATTTGTATTACCAATTTGAAAATAAAATCTAAACAAATTTGTTTATAATTTTTGTTTTTTACCAATTTAAAAACAAATTTGAACAAAATTAAAAATTTTTTTTTTTTACCAATTTTTATTACCAATTTGAAAAAAAAATTGATGAAATTTTTTTATAATTTTGTTTTTTTTTTAATAGTTTGAAAAAAAAATCAAGAAAATTTTTTATAATTGTTTTCAAGAAATGTTTTCATAGATTTTTACCAATTTTGATTACCAATTTGAAAATAAAATTTAAAGAAATTTTTTTATAATTTTTGTTTTTTACCAATTTAAAAATAAATTTGAGCAAAATTTAAAAAAATTTTTTTTTACGAATTTTTATTACCAATTTGAAAAAACATTGATGAAATTTTTTTATAATTTTGTTTTTTTTTTTAATAATTTGGAAAAAAAAATCAAGAAAATTTTTTATAATTGTTTTCAAGAAATGTTTTTATAGTTTTTTACCAATTTTTATTACCAGTTTGAAAATAAAATTTAAAGAAATTTTTTTTATAATTTTTGTTTTTTACCAATTTAAAAATAAATTTGAACAAAATTTACAAAATTTTTTTTACCAATTTTTATTACCACTTTGAAAAAAAAAGTGATGACAAATGTTTTTATAGTTTTTTACCAATTTCGATTACCAATTGAAAATAAAATTTGAAGAAATTTTTTTATAATTTTTGTTTTTCACCAATAAATAAATTTGAAAATAAATTTGAACAAAATTTAAAAAATATTTTTTACCAATTTTTATTACTAATTGGAAACAAAATTGACGCAATTTTTTATAATTTGTGTTTTTTTTAACAATTTGAAAAAAAATGTCAAGAAAATTTTTTATAACTCTTTTATTTTTGCTTCCTTTTTATTACCAATTTGAAAATAAAATTTCAAGAAAAATTGTTATTGGTGTTTTTTTCTTTTGTTTGCTTTTTATTACCTATTTGAAAGTAAAATTTCAAGAAAATGTTTATTAGTGTTTTTGTTATTGTTCTTCTTTTTATTACCAATTTGAAAATAAAATTTGAAGAAATATTTTTTTATAATTTTTTTTTCTTTTTTATAACCAATTTGAAAGTAAAACTTGAAGAAATTTTTTTATATAATAATTTTTTTACCAACTTGAAAAAAAAAATTAAGAGATTTATTTTCTATTTTTTGAGGAATTTTTATTACCAATTTATTAAAAAAAATTCAAGAAATTTTTTTAAAAATTTTGTTTTTTTACCAATTTTAATTAACTATTTGAAAATAAAATTTTAAGAAAATTGTTTACAATTGTTTTCTTTTTTATTACCAATTTGAAAATAAAATTTCAAGAAAATTTTTTATAATTTTTTCTTCTTTTCTGTTTTGTTTTTTGTTACCAATGTGAAAATATTTCAAGAAATTTTTTTATATTTGTTTTTACCAATTTTGATTACCAATTTGAAAAAAATAAAATTTAAGACATTTTTTTATAATTTTTTTTTACCATTTTTGATTACCAATTTGAAAATAAAATTTGAAGAAATTATTTAAAAATTGTGCTTTTTTACCAATTTTTATTAGCAATTTGAAAAAAAAAAAATTGAAGACATTTTTTTATAATTTTTTTTTACCAATTTTTATTACCAATTTGAAAATAAAATTTGAAGAATTTTTTTAAAAATTGCACTTTTTTACCAATTTTTATTACCAATTTGAAAATAAAATTTGAAGAAATTTCTTTATAATTTTTGTTTTACCAATTTTGATTACAAATTGAAAATAAAATTTGAAGACATTTTTTTACCAATTTGAAGAAATGGTTTTTATAATTTGAAAATAAAATTTGAAGAAATTTTTTTATAATTTTTTTTTTACCAATTTGAAATCAATATTTTAAATTTCAACAGGAAACATGTGAATTACAGAAGACTTTTCTGCACTTTTGGCCTTAATAGCAAATTTGTTACCTTTTCAACTAAATTAGTCTAAATTAGAGAAACTAACAGAACTGATTTTTAAAATAATATAAAAATGGCGAGCTGAGAACTCGAAGTCCTACAGGTTGTGTAAAAGCCCTGAACGTCTAAAAAATGTCCGCCATCCGACTCAATTCGCCAACAACGCAACAAGGTAACGCAACCAGCAAAAACAATAACATCAAAATAGTTTTTTTTCTTGTTTTCTTTTTAACAACTTACTTTTATGCACCAAAAAACGTGTAACAAATTTGGAAACAACATTCGTTTGAGAATTGGCAAAATTATTACGCTTTTGTTATACAAAACGCACAGGGAGTAAGCTCAGTTTGGATGCTGGTCATCAAAAACGCTCATCACCGTTTCATGTACTAAACGACTTTTGAAAGGATTTGCTATGTTTTTGACGTTTTCACAAAATTATTCTCTGTACTCCTTATTCTGTTTCTGGCATGTTTATGTTTCGTATATACATACATATAATATATCCTTGCATATCTACAAATGTATGTATGTATGTATGAATTTTACATTTATACCCAATCTTTTTAGATATTTGTTAGGTGATTAGGTGCGTGACGTTAACAAATGCAAATATGCAAATTTGTAATTTGGCATAGTCTAAGGCGCCATTTGAGTGGAAAAGTTTCTTTCGCAAAAGAGGGAAAATCTTGGAAAGAGTGATGTTGAAAAAAAAATGTTTTTTCAAAGTTTCAAGCCAGTGATGAACGTTTATCGTGGAGCCGATAAGGCATAGTGTGTACTTGTATGTAAATATATTAGGGCAGGTCAAATGTTTTCTCTGCTTTGCTTTGTTTTCTCAACGCACCGTTTCCCTTCATTTTTTCCTTCCAGTATTATTTGGGAGATGTGGTATTTGGTGTTGTTCATTATGTGTCCAAAATAACTTGTCTTGCTACGTTTTCTTCGCCTAAAAACCCACATTTCGAATGCCTTGAGTCTGTTTATGTCAGCGACTTTGAGTGCCCAACTTTCCACGCCATGTAAGAGCACAGACCTCACATAACATTTCAGAAAACGATTTTTTAAGATTCATATCGAACTCATGACAGCTTAAGATCTTTCTAAGATTGCAGAATGTAGATCAAGCCGTTGCTTTTCTAGTTTTTATTTCGGTTGATGTGCCCTCATTTTCATTAAGCCGGCATCCAAAAATTTGAAATTTGAAACATTTTCTATCTGTACACTGGGAACCAACAGTTTTTGATTAGCGCCTACACCTGCGTGATTCCAACTCTCATGCATGAATTTGGTTTTATTGATGTTACTTTTAAGACCGCAATTTTCGCTCTGATGAATAATCTGTTTTTGTATCGTTTGCAAATCATTCAAGTTATCTGTTAAAAGTGTGGTGTCGTCGGCGTATCTAATATTCTTTATAAGCACGCCATTAACTTCAATGCCTTCATGTGAATCCCAAAGAGCTTCTTGGAAGTTTTTCTCAGTATAGATGTTAAAAAAGAGAGGTGATAATTGCCCAATGCCTTAAAGAATGGGGCTTCGAGTGGATATTTGCCTATTTTTGTCCTCGTGTGGTATTTTGTTTCCCACCTATCTCTGTCGAGCATTCATCTACCCGCCACCTGCGGTCGCATTCGATAGGAGAGTGGGAACACTTATCTACACGGAACTATTTTTCTTAAGTACATATAATACATATATCAAAATGAAAAAAAGAGTTTTGTAATAGCTGTCAGCTACTGGCAAGCAATGCCAAGCCTTAGAGTATGTTTCCGCTAGGGCCCTTTATTTGTGGAAAAAATCAAGATGAACAACAAATTGGAAAAGGAGATTGACCAAATATCTAACAAAGGAATGTATATATATGTATATTAAGCTCGATTCGGACTAAATTCCTTACTTATTTATATAAAGTGTGATTTCAATTGTTTAAGAGTACTGTTTGGGGATCAATCTGGAGCCACTGAACTTTCCCTTACAGATCATGCTTCCGAAGGCTTGAAATAATTTGTTGGCATTGGTAGCTGTAATAAGTTCGTGCACTACTGTTTTAGAAATATTTAGGTCATAAAACTACTAGAATCTTATTTGTGATACAACCACGAACGGGTAGTTCTATATATTCAATAATTTGCGTTCATTCCGTGAAAAAAATTACTCTTAATTCTACTGAGCAAATTATAACTAGTGAACTATGAACAGGGTTGGTGTATTCGCTTGAGAGGTACCTCGTTATCAGTGCTGTGGTAGGAGTAGATGGTGTAAGTATTTTTACTAGTTGCCTCCAAAGATAATGTTCCGAAGGCGGTTTTGGTGATTCATCATTCTCCGGACAGAGTGAGGAGACTCAGTTTCATGAGCCGGGAATCCATTCGGTGCTGTTATTATTAAAAATATGGCTATCTAATGTAGTGCGCAAATCACCAGGCTCTCTAAACTGCGGATATTCAACTCATGTGTGAGGTCAGTATTGTTGTACGGAAGTGAAACATGGCATCATCAGAAGAATATTCTGGCCGAGTGCCATCAGCAACGACACATTATGGAACCCATTCTATGGCAAATCAAATACAAAAAGTGGCAAAGACTAAAGTGTTCGATGCATCGCAGCAGCTGCGGAGCTGCTGTAAGCAGAGCAAACGGGTAATGAGTTATGCCTCTGCTCAGATAGCCAAGTAGCATCAGTTGTGCGATGGTCTTCCAGTACACCCGATATTTTTATTGAGGTAATTTGGCTTGCGTGAGAAAGAGCAAAAACGAACAAATTAATTTTGATGGCGAAGAGCAGATTTGGATGTTCTTACATCGGTCTATTACAAATTTAAATAAGCAAACACAATCCATATTTTGAGAACACTAAAAATTCACACAAACAAAGGGGGTGTGTGAAGAAAGTGATTATTTTGATTTCAGTTTTGACATAAGCACACATTTTTCCCGAACCTACAACCTCAGCTAGTCCAAAAAAATCAGCGTTTCATATATTGTAAATTTCAATACTTTTTGCCACCCACTTTTTATTTCATAAACTTTTTTTCCTGTTTTCTGTTTCCTTTTTTTATGATTTTTCTTTTTTGTTGTGATTTTTCATTCCCGCTTACTACTATTGCTTACTAATCCTTAAGCACTACGTAAGCACTGCCACAAGCTCAGCGCCAAAGCTTCATAGAATGCATAAGTGAGTGTAGGTGTGATGGAGTTCAGCTCTCGTATGCGCGGGCTTAAGCCGCAAAACTATACACGTAGTGAAAGTGCGCTGTCAACAGTGCTTTGTAGGGATTTACGTGTGTTATTTGCTATTTAATACGGATTTTTTCACACACCCGCACCCCGATCACGTACTCGTACATAGCTTAGCACTGCTCAATACTGCTGAATAATGAATGCACGCGTATGAAGTGGTTGAGAATGAACCGTTTGAATTGGCGAATAGTGGCTGTTGGAGTGAGTTATTGGCAGCAATATAAAAGTTTAATGAAAAGTGAAGAGGAGGTGAAAAGCTACATGTATCAGGCAGCCTAATTGGCCTAATACCGGTCAAAATGATTTTTTAATGTATGGTCGTCTCCCAGAAGACCTATTAGCGTACCCTCGTCAAAAAATACGTTTCATTTCATTCCAACTTCTGGTAAAGCTCCCTCAATGCTCGGACTGCGCGTGAACACATCGTTGCACTGAAGGCTTTTTGCGGTAGTGTTGTCTTCCACGTAGTATAATTGCTTTTGTAGTCACTGAAATCCAAAAACACTCTTCAGCAGCGATACCGAACAGGCGTGCAAGTCGTTTTCTGAGCAGTGCTCGCTGAGAACGGAAGTGGAAGTGCTGAGTTTGATTAGATCGCACGAATATACAAAATAATGTAAATGTACTTTCATCTATCGGGACACGGTTCGAAATTGTTTCGAGTTTTTCGATCAAGAGACATCCATGTAACTTCATAAAGTCTAGTAAAGTGTTTCAGAACTCGGAGAAGTCGATCAGCATTAATGGGTACACAGAGCGCCTGTTAGTGGTTGTTCTATAAATACTCATAGAGCTAATTTTGCTATTGTCATTCTTCCCTTCCTTCGGGGCATAAAAACTCGCTCAATTGTGTGAGATATTGAAAAATCTGGTGCGGTTTGAGTCAAGACGCTCATACGGCGGATCAAAAAAAGGTACTTGGCAGCTCTTTTTCACTTCAAATATTTACATGAAGTTTTTTTAGGTGATCAAAAAAAATATACTTGGCAGCCCTTTTTCACTTCAAATATTTACAAAAACTTTCTTTAGATGTCCGCTGTAGTAGGGGATTCAAGATCCGATGATCCTTCTATCTTACCTCGCCCATAACATCTGTTAAGTAAAGATGTGGTTAGGCTTCGCTTTTGCGGACAAGTTGAGTCGAAACAACTTTCCCACAATGGATCAGATCTATTCTAGTTATAGGTTCTCTCGCATAATCAAAAGAGGACAAACTCATTATATTCATTAGCAGTTGCTTTTAAGCGGTGCTGCTACCCATTCTGAAAAAAAACTAAACTTTTTCAAATATTTTCGCACTTGCACTCGATTGCCTTAAGTAACTGGCCATTAATAGAAATCAAAGCAAATTACTGCGAAAAATTGTTTTTGCTCTTCATTTGAAAAATTTACTTCAATTATCACATTTGCGTTTGAGCTAAATTCTCCGCAAATAAGAAACAAATTACTTTAACGTGTTCAAACACAAATTTTCTGCAGCCGAGTATTTGTTTCATCTTTGAAAATTTTAATTAATTTCCAGTCAATTATTTCCATTCATGGGCCACAAAGTCATTGAACTTTAATCACTCATTCCTTGCCACTCTCACTTGAGCAACCATTTTAAGAATAAAGGCTAATATTGGCATACAGCAGCAGCAGCATAAGAATCAACATCTACATAGGTAAACACTGAAGTCCCACCAGTTCAAGCATTTCGCGAAAAATCTCCTCTCTTCCGCAAACGTGCATGCCAACCCACAATGTTTAATGAGTTTTTCTTTTAATCGTCACGCAAATCGCACTTGTGGCTTTCCTCTACATTGAGGCAGATATCATCCTATTGCTTTTATATTTTTCATTTGAAGCTCTGGGATGAAAAATTCTCAGAAAGCAAAAGCTGGTTGCTTTCAATAAAAAGTATTTTTCTATATAATTCACAAAATTAGGCGCTCAACCCTACCCGATCATCGGCATCCCACTGACTGTTGTTAAAAGGGAATTGCACAACTTATTTCTCAGGAAAGCGCAGAAGAGATGGAGCTTGAAAACTCGCAGCTGTGTTTACAGGTCATTGAATGATCGGCAAACACGCAGGAAAGCTGGGTTTACCATTTAGAGGAGACCATTGAGCACTTTCTCACAATGTTGCAGACTTACCCTTTCTTGCCTTACGGAATAGTTCCTCCTCTCCGTATTTGAAAGCTTAGCCGATAATCTGTCGCATATCGCAGTTTGGTTGTTCTATTTTTGTTTCGGCAAAGCCCGGTTCCTGAACATGAAATCCATCATCAGTGACAGTGCATTAAGGTTCTCAAGTATTCCTTCTGAATATAAGCTCGGATGCTCGGAAGAGGTACGAAAGCTATAGCTGCGAAAGACTTCGATGGGGGATCTGCTGGTAGTAACTGAGTAGAAGCAGTACCTTGCCAGCGTTCGAAAGGAGAAGTCGAGAAAGGCTTTGCTTCATTTCATATTCAGAAGGAGAAAAATGGGAGGTTGTCGACTAAAATCGCTTAGGTGGTTAAAGCGCCAAAAAAAACTTAAAATAGAGGCCAGTAACTGATGATTTTTTGTGCATGATTTCAGCCAAGTTGGAAAAGTCTTTAACAAATAACAATAACGAATAACAATCTTTCGCATGCGGCCCGAACAGCTCACAACTTTCAAACAGTTTCAGCGTATCGTAGCTCCTGGATGATCTCAAATCCCACTTTTGCCATTTTAAACATAAAAAGATTGAAATATTCAAAATCTTAGCAGCCGCAAAAAAGCTGATAATAAATAGTTGGCATTTCATTAAATAATTGAAACAGTTTATTAATTTTATTGCCGCCGCAAGCACTGCGTTATTTGCTGTCCAACTTTATAAGAGGCAACCGGTTGATGGTATCCACTTGCTCAGCACCATGGCCATGGCGCTACATTCTACTCGCCATCTGCGGACAGTCTTGCTGAAATATTATGAATATAAATTGTGTGGCCAGCACTCGTTGTCTCATTAACTGGCTACCAGCATTTCGCTGGACTAACAAGTCAGCTGCAAACTTAATTTAAAATATAAGCTTCCGTTTCGCAGTTGGTCTCATAGAAAACTCGCTAACTTGTTTCAAAGCTGTTGCATGCCACATGCCTTTGTGCTTACTGCATATATATTTTGCATAATAGGGTGTGTTAAGGTCATAGGGAAGTAAAATTTGTCATTGTGATTAAAAATACAGAAAAATCTCAGACTAAATTTTGATTTCAAAAATCTCGATTTTCTTAGAGCGAAATCAACTAAGTCATGTTTGTCTGCTCGACTGTTAGTACACACCACAACTTAGTCATGAATTTAAATTTCGCATGAAAGTTAGTATATGACTTACTTTACTTAGCTGGCAACTGCAACTGATGGTCAGTCTTGGCCCCTACAAAAAAGTGGCGCGCGTTGACTCCAGTTAGAGACGTGACCAAGCCAACGCAGCCGTTGAATTTTAATGCATCATTCAGGCAAATCTAATATTTTCTTTTTGTTTTCCTTGTTCACTCCTTTCGGAAGCTTAGAGCCTCCACAAGACTCTTCCATCGTACACGGTTCTGTGCTGTTGTTTTTGCACCGCCCCATGAGATATCGACATCTACTAGTTTTCGCAAAATCGACCTTCTCCAAGACTTCGTTGGTCGACCGCGACCTGTGCTCCCTGCGGATTCCAGTCCAGTGCCATTCTCGTGATGCAATCTGTTGATTTTCTAATGTGTGACCTATCCATCGCCACTTTCTGCATTTGATTTGCCTAAGGAGGGGTTCCTCGTTCGTTAATCTCCACAGTGCGTCGTTACTGATGGTGTTTAGCCAGAATATTCTGCAGATGTTGCGCAGGCATATGTTGATGTCCAGGACTCAGCACCATACTGCAATACTGGAACGATGACTGGTTGGAAGAGCTTTTTTCCGTCCATCGAGGGAGAGCTCGGCTTTTCAATTGCCTCCCAGCCCAAAGTAGCAAGAGTTATTCTTCGCTGGATCTCTTGGCTGACGTTGTTGCTGGTGCTCATGCTGGATCGTAGGTAGGCAAGGTCCTTGACTTCGTTGAACTCGTAATTGTCAATCGCAAGCTGCTGTCCAATGCGCGTAGACTTTTTTGGTTGTTGACACAAGGTCCTTTGTCTTGCCCTCGTTTACCTCAAGACCCACTCATAAATATACGAGCGATACCATTTATATTTTGCGCTTGTGCAAACCCTACATTTGATGAGCTGTAATTGGATATTTGTTTATCAAAAAGTTTGTTGTTTTTAAACGGTTGTTGTTCGAGAAGCAATCGATGTAATGCGACAATTGATAACCGAACTTCGCCATGTGACATATCGCGAGATAGAGATATTCTTGGGCATTAGTTGGACCACTTAACATTGTGGGAACATTTGTTCTCGTTGAATACCGCATAATTTAGCAAAAGACGTGTCGATTGGTGTAAATAAATACTGAAAAAATTCAGATGCGTTGATTCATAGCACATCTATGGCATCGTAACAGTTGACGAATTTTGAGAATATGCATATGAGTTGGAAACTAAACAGCAATCGACCAGACGAAATATCAAATCGATCCAAGGCGTGCTTAATCCAATAAAAGTTGTTCGCGGAAGAAACACTTCAAAGCAAATGGTCGTCTCTTTTTTCGGAATATCTGATCATATCGCAACTGTATCACGAAAGTGACTTAAAACAGTCACAGTGTGGTACATAACGATTTGTTTACCAGAAGTTTTCGGAGAATTAAGGTAAACCGAAGTCGAATTACCCTTCACCAAGACAATGCGATCTCGCAGGTATCGGTTCACACAAGTCATCTAAAACTGACTCAAAATATGGAACTAATTAGTCATTAATTGGCTGGCGACCGCCGTAGCTAAATGAGTTGGTGCATGATTACCATTTGGAAGGCGTAGGTTCGAATCTCCGTGCGTGAAACACCAAATGGAAAAAAGTGTTCTAATAACAATCACCCTCCCATATTTTTATTATTTTTTTATTGGTCTTTCTAACAGCAGTGATTTGATGATCAAAAATAAAATGCGAGGTCAACGATTTTCAATGCCTGAAGCTGTTAAAGCCTTTAAATATTACTCGGTGTCTGATGAAGTAATCTGCGTAATAGCTAGAAAGATGTCTCGGCTCTTTAACGGGCAAGGAGCGCGGCCCACACCAGCACAAAAAGCAGCGGAACGACTGCTAACAATAGGCCGGTGACAGCAGCGGTGGGATGAGTCACAAAGCAAACGTTGCATCTACAAACTCATACCACTTGTTGATGAGTGGTTAATGAGAAAACATGGCAACAGCGACTATCACAGTTGCTCAGCGGGCATGGCTGTTTTCAGGAATACCTGCGTCGTTTTAAGCTGGCAGACAGCCATTTCTGTCCAAACTGTCCGAATACTGATGAAAACGCAGGACACTGCAAGTTTTATTACGACCTCTTCAAAGAGAAACCAGCTATCCTGGAACAAGCCCTGGGTCAGAAACTATCCCCCATCAGCCTCTTGCGAGATATGTGCGTAACCAGCGGTTAGTGGGAGGCACGCAAACGTTCGCAGGTAAGATCATGACGCGACTTCGCCATATTGATTGGGAACGCAAAGCGATGCAGCAACAGTTGCGGAGTTGAGAAGGCGGACAGTTTCTGACGAACCGATAACAAGCACAGACGTTTGGGTGAAACACTCAATACAGTAACGTACAGAAGACAAGAGGCAATGAGTTCATATAACAGTTCTGAAACGTTTCCAGTTTCCAATATCTCGTTCACTTTGGCACCACCTATAAACACAGTGGGAGTAATTGGGATTATCGTCGGTGTATAGACTTCAAATGCCTGCAGGAGAGGAACCTGGACGCAGGTACCTATTGTATCTTCGCACATAATCGCGGCTCTACCCAGAAGATATACTTTTGTGGTCCCAGGGTAGAATTAGCCGAGGTGGAGGATTGTTATAGTATTAGTGGGAGCGTGCCCTACATACCATTGGTGACGGTACCTCTGAGATGTTTCTGACATTTTGATTTCAACCTAAACAACAACAACAACAAAATATCTCGTTTTAGAGGCAATCACTTCTGAGTGGAAAAGAGCTTTGAAAATAGGTTCAAGCGAAAGCAGAGTTATACTGTCTTTTTTCTTTTCATTATTATTTTAAAGTGTTTTCATAACTGGCAAAATATAAAAGGCAATCCTCGTTTATATTGTATTTTTCTACATTTTATAAAATAAAGTTCAAAAATGGGTATGTAAGCTAATAACTATGCCCAGAATTCACCGATTTCCACGGGTTTTTTTGTATTTTGAAGTTTATCTCTTCCGGAAGGTTCGTCTTCACATAAATTGCGCAAATTTATAAAAGAGGCATTTCCATAAACAAAAATATGTTAGTATAATATAATATTATTTTTCTAACAGCAACAAATCAAAAATGAGTCAACCGTTTGAGGTACTGTTTTCTTGCTATGAAACCCTGAAATGTTTACAATTAACTGCGGTAATAAAATTTATCAATTATTTCCTCTTACTATTAAAATTTTGAAAATAAAAAGAATATTTTTTAAATTATTGCTGTTTATGTGTATGTGTGCTGTGTATCTGATTTCAATATCCGCCGATTTGTTATTTTCTTACTCACCATTTTTTCGAGCATACTTTACCTTAACCCCAGAAAAGCGGACGCCTAGTATTTATTAATAGTACACATAAGACGTCCTACGTGGTGACATTGAGGGCTTATTTATCACAACTCAAATGATCAGATTCAGCTAAAATTATTCTATTGTATTATTTTTAGAAACTGGGTACTAGAAACTGGAAAAATGGGAGGATCGATACGCTTGGAAACGAATCGAACGAAGATAAAGCTCACCCCGAGCGGTGTGTTATGTATTACCTCTTTCGTGGAAACTCCCATTTCAAATTGGCAGTCGACTTTCACAATCTTCTTTATGCAAATGTATGCTTAACTAAAAGTATTCGTTATAGACGGCCACAGGTGGTATTCTCAATGCGCCAGGTGCAAACTATAACTTGGGTCATAGGAATCTCTCAGAAAAGCTACCGGAGCTTCTGGCCAGTCACTATAGAAGGGTATCGATGGTTTACTGATGGAATACAATTCCTCCCTATTGATCAAAAAGGTTAAATTCTTGATAATATAGATTTATCTTAAGAACTTCCCACTAGAGTAAATACCTTGTTGGCCATTAGTATTGGCTGAGCCACTGCTTGTGCTGGCTCACCGTAGTTCGAACCTCGACCATTTTTGCTTGATTTTGCCATCATTTGCTTCACAACTATAGCAAAGAGAATAACTCCACCAGTAGATATTTTCCTTCTCATTTCATATTTATGGACCACTCGAAGTTGGCCGAAAGAGTTGGTGGAAAAGTATTCTGCGAGGAGCTCCACATCAAGCTCAAATTTAGGCTTCCGGAGCACTGTCGTATTTTCCAAGCAGAAGTAGCCGCAAATAAGGAAGCAGTGGAGTGGTTACATACTTCTGTAGTTACTGTAAAGGATGTAAGTAGCTACTTCGACAGCCAAGTGGTAATTAAGGCCTTAAGCTCGTTGCTTGTGCGTTCGAAATTAGACGGGGAATGCGTGACTTCTCTCTCGATTGCCTTCGAATACTTCGATATTAGACTAATTTGGGTTGCCGTTTACAGCAGCATAGAGAGATCTTGCTTGGCTGTTGAACTGGCTAGACAGCGGACCCTGGAGACGGTTTCCCCGCAAAATGAGAGGATTGCGGTTCCCTTCAAAGCCTACAGAATAATAATCAGTTTAACTTTTTCGTTTCAGATGTCCTCAAGAGCAAAAATCCTGTTGAGCAGGCCACCCTATTACAAAAAAATATATAAAAAAAAATGTTTTTTGTATACTGTTTGATGTTAGTAATAACATATTATAAAATCAAAACGATCGCATTTTATTTTCTTAAAAAAATATCTATAAAAAATTAGTATTTGACCAGACTAGTACCTTATATCGACCGTAAATCGCCACCGTTGGTCATCATCCTCTAATCCAAAGCTCTTTCTTCGTGAATATTTCTCCAAACGGGCCCTACTCCAGTGCAGCCATTTATCTTACCCTAATAATATTATAAATAATTTTAACTTTTAGAATGTCTTTGTGTAATAGAAAATATTTTTTTATTCAGCTTTGCAAGATATTTCTTTTTTACTTACTTTGCAATGTCTCTTTCGAAAAATCGGAATTTTAAGATTTTCTCTAGAAACATGCGCTGGCTACAGTTCAGTTCCACTGGAATTTAAGGCACTTCGTTGTTTTTTTAGCTTTACATTTAATGCATATTTTGAACCGAATTATTTTGGGCTATATAAAAGTGCTTTCTTCTTTCTTTTATGCAAATCGAGCCACCCTAATGTACGTAAAGTAATTTTCTGCAGTCAACTGCGCATTTGCTAATTAGGTGAGTTGTTGCTGTAAATAAGAATTTAGTAAAATTTATAATCACAGTAACCAATATGTCAGAGGAAAGCTGGGAAAGGAATCTGATATGGGGGTGTAAAAAATTAATTTTTTTTATTTCGCTTAACCGAGCTGTGGACATTGCGGTTAGAAGTGAAGTAAAATGCATTATTTAAATATAATGAAATTTCATAAGTTACTAAAATGCTGTTTATAGATTTATAGTACAAATTAGAAAAAAACATTTTTATTTTTTTCAATAAATTGAAAAATTGTTGTTCAACTTTTTAATTAAACATTTTTTACACAAAATTTGTATACTTTATAAAATTAAAACAAATTGGAATTTTTTAAAAATATTATTATTTTTTAACAAATATTGCCCGTATTTTAGCCAATACCTGATGAAATAAGTTTTCAAACTTTATGAAAACTAAAAAGAAAAAAATTATTAAAAAGCATTTAAAAAAATATTATTTAAAAAAAAAGTTTTTTTTAAATTAATTTTTCTAATACTTTTAATATTTTTTATTGTTAGAATAAATTTTTGATTTTTTTAAAGTGTTAAAAAAAAATTGTTTTTAAATGAACGGAAAAAATTTTTGCGAACTTTTTAATTAAAAAAAAAACTTATTAACTATTAATTATTTAATTTAATTAAAAACGAAATTTATTATTTAATTTAATTAAAAGCAAAAAAATAATTTTTGTTTAATATTTTCAATAATCTTATATTTAATTTTAAATTTTTTAAATTTTTTTTCAATTTTGTTTAAAGAGCGAAACGAAATTTTTGCTGAATTTTTAAAACTTTATACACAGTAAAAAAACTTAGAACTTTTTAAAAAAGCTAGAACTTTTCTCTATTTTTTATCAATCGTGGGCATATCTTGACCAAAACCTCATAAATCATGACAAGTTTCAGAAATTTTCTTTTTACTAAAAAATTTTTTTAAGTAATTTGTTATTTTTCTTTTTAATAATCTTTTTAATATTTTTGTTATTAGTTCTTTCTATTCATTAATTCTTCCTTGATTCTTTCTTTTGATTTATAAAGAATAAATTTTTAAATTTAAACTTAAAAATTATTAAAAATTCAAGCAGTTCTTTAGTTACTTAAACCTTACAGGTATTTTACTAGAATTTGGGCCATGTTACTACGAACCGGGAAATTTTCTAAAAATTCAGATTAAAAATATTAGTATTTAGATAAAAATTTGTTCAATTTTCCCAAATATTGCACAAATTTTGAAAGTTTGATTTATAATTTTTTTTTTAAATAATGCAAAATGTTTGATAAAAAAATATAGAGAAAATTCTAACTTGAAAGTATTAAGCGCAAAAAATATCATACACTCAATTATTTTAAGGGTAAAGTACACGTATGTCTGTATATATGTATGTATTGTATATATTGTACATCTATTACAATAAATACACCCTAACGCCTTCCTCTAATGACCCATATGAAGCTACCCACAATCAGAAAATACAAGAAATTGACAGCGCCTTATTGCTTTTTATTGCTGATAAGTATCTAGGCGGTTTTCCATTAAGAGCCCATTACGATGTCCAGTTGTTGTTGCCTATTATGTTGTTAACAAAACGCTAAACACTTACTGTGTAAGTTCGATATTTGGGCAAAGTTTGTTAACTCATTTTATTTAATTGCGGCCTGCTTAACTTAATGGCGTGCCACGTTTTGTCAGATTGGCTCCATATTTCGATATTTGGATTTTTTTGGAACAGTATTTGGAATTTTCCCTTGCGACCACTGAGAACTCATTTAGAAGGAGTAGCCCATCACTAGCAGACCACTTCAGTAACAGAATAATAAAATGCGCAAAACAAAGTTCTGTTCTTGCAGTTGACTACGGTCATCGGATGCTTTATGTCGAGTGTTACAAAATATTTTCACCCGTTAAACCTACATTTTTTCAAATATTTCTGCTCATGGTAGCCATTTAAGTGATGTTATTTTTCACATATATGTAATTGTTATTGAATAAAAATAATGAAACCTGAACGAATCTGAATATTTACATGACAGACAATGAATAAAGTTTTTTCCCTTTCTAGTTTTCGGCCCTTTTGGGACCATATCGACCACAGAAAAGCCGTACATAAAAACTATCTGCCGGTTCAGAGGTGGCACAAAATTGGAGCTACCTCTTATGTATTAATACTCTAATTTCTGAAAAATTTTAAGCGGATTGAAATTTACTTGAGGCCAGCCAGCTAGGAATATGTAAATATGTATTTTTACAGAAACTTTGATTGGAGCCAAAACATGGCATATGGATTTGGGCAAACTTGCACTGCCGCTTTGGCAATCTTGCTGGAAAATTGTGGTTTAACAGAAAGCTCAGATAATACCACATCTAAACGTCTAACAAAATCAAAAAATTTTCACAACAGGCACTGCCTAGCTTTATAGATAGCAGAAAGTTAGATAATAAACCTGAGCCAGAAACTGTCTTCACTATATCCTCTTACATGTAAGCAGCCATTCCATCTTTACAACCTTTTACATTCTAGAAATATCTCCTCGAGCTGAGTATAGAAAGGCTCTAAACGAGCAAGCCGCCAGTACACCAAGAGAGTTGCCTATATTTATTGAAAACGACATTCATAGGTGAAGTGAAACCGATATTTGTATTCTTATAAACATTGCCTTGAGATTAACTTTCAACAAATTGCAGCTAGACCATGTAGCTCTTACTCAGGAAGCCCAGTAACATGTGACCAAAGTTTTTGAAAAAGGTTGTGACTTATTTAATGTTTCATGATATTCTTCTCATTTGCTCAATGGCTGATATCATAGCAGATTATCTAACTCCAACCTCTGAGACATGCTGCCACAAACATTTATACAATTTTTGATGTAGTAAAGTGAGCTAACGCAGTAGCAAAGAAAAAAATTAAATAAAAAACTTGGAGTTTTACTACCGACAGATAATCGAATGGTTAGAAATTCCAAATTGATAAGTCCTGCTTGCTAATGAGAAACTAGCGGCTTCTAGCGTTTAATAAAATTTACGATATAGGCCTTGTAGCACCTCAGGTGAATGTAAAAAGTTAGAGTCTACAAATCTGAGACTTAATCCCGCGAAAACTGGGTAGATGTTAAGTAAATACTCACCATCAGCATCTTTGAGAGTCACCACACGGATTCTCAATGGCCGGTAATTATCATCAATTATTAGAGTTGCGACTTTCACACCTTCTTAAGCTCCCTTGACCACCTTAGATCCATCCGTGGCCTGAAAGACTTACCAATTTGCGTGATATTACTCGCTGAGTTGACTGAATGCTCACATAAACAGGATTAGACCGCAGATGGGCTAGTTAAGAACCTCACCACTAA
Source organism: Anastrepha ludens (assembly GCF_028408465.1). Taxonomy (NCBI): domain Eukaryota; kingdom Metazoa; phylum Arthropoda; class Insecta; order Diptera; family Tephritidae; genus Anastrepha; species Anastrepha ludens. The sequence continues at coordinate 11,867,296 of NC_071499.1, forward strand.
CGAGCGTTGCAGCTTTGAAAGCCTTAGAAGAACTCACGACTGTACCCAATTCGCGCGTGGTTGAAAGGACTTTGTAATATAGGTACATCAAGGAGTTTGTCAATTCGTTATTAATTTTGTTAAACAAATCATGTCATCCAAATTTTTATAAACTTATCATGCCGTATGTATGTGAAGAAAAAGGGTGCTATAAAAAAGTATTTAAAAACATTTTTATTTAATTTTTTCCTTGTTGAAGTATATGAAAAATTGAATGTTGCTAGAAAAAAGTTTTTTTGAATCTTTGTAGGCGTGAGAGCCATTGAAAGCGGGATCGGTGAGTCTGCAATTTTTTGAAATGTTAAATTTTCGTCATCGACGTTGGATGTGTATGTTCGAGGCTTTGCCGAATCGTGGTACTACTGCTAATGTTCTAAGCATCTCTGGTTGTATCCTTTGTATGTAAGAGAGTGCAGATGAGAGATTCCATGACAAGTGATTGAAGATTTTGGATATTGTGGTACATTTTTTGAAATTTGGTTTATTTCTAGGCTTGAGCGTAATAAGAAGTCAACTGAAAAAATTATGAAAAAATTAAAAATTTGAAAAAAAATGTTTGGGAAAGGAATTTATACATTTATTTCCTCAACGTTTTTCTGAAACAAATTTATTTATTTTTATTTAATAAATTTTGATATTTATTAAAAGTTGAAAATTTTCTTACAAAGTTTTTCAAAGTGATATGCCCGGTTCTCTATACCATTTTTAAAATAACTTTTCAACTTTTTTGGATGAAACATTTTTTTTTTATTTCTTAAAAATTTTTGGGAAAGGAATTTTTACATTTATTTGCTCAACATTTTTTGAAAGAAATTTATTGATTTTATATAAATTTATTGATAGTTGAAAATATTGGTGTAAGGTTCCTAAAGTGAAATGTCTTCGATTTTCTTTAACAGTTTTATAATAATTTATAAATATAAAAATATATATATATAAATAATAGGATGAAACATACTCTGAAAAAAAAAAACATTTTTGTATTTTTTTTATATATTTCTTCAAAATTTTGGGAAAGAAATGTGCATATTTTGAAAAACACGTCTCTCCGCTGATTTTATTTTTATTTGATTTTATTAATAATAGCTGAAACCAATGCTCAGTAATCCTTGAAAGCTTGTAGAGGGATTTCCATAACATAAAAATAAATTAAATGTTTTTAAATAATTTTCTTTTAAAAAGAATATATATATATACATATATATAATTGGCGCTTTCACCTTTTTTTGCGAGTCTGACCGAGCTCCTCGTTCTATTTGCAGTATGCGCCTTGATATCTACATATGGAGGGACCTATAGTTTTAAACCGATTCCGATATTTTTTACGAGCAACTTTTTCATGGCAGAAATACAGTCGGAGATTTGACATTGCCTGTCGAGGGGCGGAAGCTATTAGAAAAACGTTTTCTCTCATTTCCCGCTTCCTTTTCGGGGCCTCGAACCGATGCTCTTCCGAATGATAGTCTCACACCAACTCATTCTGCTACGACGGGCGCCGTATAAAAGTAAATAGTATATTATCTTGCTTTTGAAAAGTATATTTTTCCCTAAAAAATTATTACGGAAATTCATAAAAATGTTAAAAAAAAACGAAGTTGTTCCACTTCAAAAAAACTCCATACCAAATTTTTCAATATTGAGTAAGTCTGAGAAGCATTCAATTTCTTTAAATTATTTTCAGTTTAATGTTTATTTTAATCAAGCCTACAAATAAAACGATTTTTGGGAAAAAAAAACTCTCATGATGATACGCCCTTTATATGGCGGGATTTGGCAACCCTGGTGTTGCAATCTGGCAACTGACAGCTGTATCGCAAAGCTTGACATTTTTTGCCTTTTACGTACTCAGAACGTTTTGAAATACCAGCGCTATTTGTGTTGTTTACAGTAACTTAAAAGATTAATCTCGGTCCAAAAATGGAATTAAATCGTGAACATTTTCGTGCGATTATTTTTTACAACTTTCGACGTGGATTAACTCAGCAACATTACATGGATGAACTTAATTCATTTTTCGGCGATGAAGCTCCATCAAGGACCAGTGTTTATCGATGGTATGGAGAATTCAATCCTGGTCGTAGTTCACTCCAAGACGAATTTCGTGAAGGTCGTCCAAAATCAGTTGTTGTTCCGAAAACCATTGATGCTGTGCGCCAACTGATATTGCAAGATCGTCATGTGACCTATCGTGAGATTGAGACAATCTTAGGCATTAGTGGGACCATCATACATTCAATATTGCATAAACATTTGACTGTCAAAAAAATTTGTTCGCGTTGGATCCCACACAATTTGTCAATCGCTCAAAAAAAGGCTCGTGTCGATTGGTCGAAGGAAATGCTCAAAAAATACGATCGCGGGGCTTCGAAACACGTCTATGATATCGTGACTGGTGATGAATCATGGATTTACGCGTATGAGCCCGAAAGTAAACAGCAGTCAACTGTATGGGTGTTTCAAGATGAGCCAAATCCAACAGAAGTGGTTCGCGCAAGAAGCACTTCCAAGCAAATGGTAGCCCGTTTTTTCGGAAAAACTGGACAGGTCGCAACCGTACCACTAGAACAACGCAGAACAGTAAATTCTGAGTGGTACACAACCATTTGTTTGCCAGTTGTCTTCCAAGAAATTAGGACAACCAATCACAAACGACGGATCACTCTTAAACAGGACAATGCGACATCGGGCATCGGCTCAAACAACTGCATTTTTGAGCACCCAAAACATCGAATTAATGGGTCATCCGCCGTATAGTCCTGACTTGGCACCGAATGACTTCTTTTTATTCCCGTACGTAAAAAACAAACTGAGAGGTCTACGTTTTTCGACACCTGAAGAAGCGGTTGCGGCATTCAGAATGCATGTTTTGGAGGTACCTCATTCAGAGTGGCAAAAGTGCTTCGACAATTGGTTCAAACGCATGCAAAAGTGTATAGATCTTCATGGAGAATATTTTGAAAAACAATAAAGTGATTTTCGATGATTAAAATTTGGTTTTGTTCTCTAATCCCGACATATAAAAGGCACCCCTCGATAGAAACACAATACTTGAAACGCTTGTCAAAGAATCGCTCAAACAGTCTCCAAAACTGCACACCATAGGTTAGGATAGGATAAATGACTGCCTTTGCGAGGGGCCCACAAATATTCAAAATTTTCTGTTGTGATGCTATACACGAAGAGGCATGGAAAGGACAAAGAAAATAACCAGACAGGTGGAAAAAGGAGGAAGAGGCTTTGGTTGAGAGGATGACGATACACAATGGCCATTTACGTCTTTGCCCGTTTGCGCACTAACCCAGCGCTCGCTGAGTGAACGCGAGGTCCATCTTTGCAGGTCCCAATCCCACAGATTCGCGCTCTATACGTCCATAGTGATTATGAAATTTTCAAATTTATTACTACCTTTTTGGTAAGTATATGCCTTGTCCAGGTAAGGGTTTATCCAAGTGTATACCAGGTATACAAAATTGCCTTCATGGCGATTTTTAATATATTCTAGCAGAGAAAAATCATATTTATGCATAGGTACGAGTGTATATGGCGTACAATTACCTAATTACCGGACTTCCCACTCATTTAGCATAACAGCTACTTAGCTGCTTTTCACTTTTTACCCAGTTACCTTCAGGCTAACTCATCGATAATTCCTCATCAAACGCTCCGCAGAGGAATGAAAGGAATTCGCCCAACAGCGCGCCCAACTGTCAATATTACATCATTAATTTCTGACGAGCGAGCGAAGACAATAATGATGCCAAAGGTGGTGGTGGTGGTGTGAGATAACAATGCCATCACTGGGAGTGCTGTGGTCAAGCACTGCTGTGGCTATAAAAATAAATGAACTTTTATGGCACTTCAGTTGTAGTGAATCGACTGATGGCCAAGTTAATTTGAAAGTGACAGTTATTGCGCCGAGGAAATTGCATGGCACCCCACGTTGTTTTACAATCATTACCGAAATTATGAGCGCACGGCGGGGGTTCACACAGCAGCGTGACTGTAGAAAACTTTACAAGCACGCATTATTTGCTTAGGGAGAAAATTGGAAAGATACTCTATTAAACTGTATTTGTATGCATGAAACTTTTTTAATAAGTATTCTTCAACTTCAAATGGAACTTGACGATATTTCAGCTCAAGATGATTAAATGAGTTGCTAATCCAAGAAAACCCCAAATGATAGAAAAATGTTCCTTCTAATAGCGGTCACTCCTTGGCAGGCAATGGCAAGCCGTCGAGTGTATTTCCACGTTGAAAAAGCTCTTCAAACAGAAAAATCATCTGCCGTTCAAAGGGCGGCATTAAATTGTAGGTCCTTTCACTTTGCGCAAAACATCAAAAAGCACACCATAAATTGGAGTTAGAGTCCGGGCAAACACCGAAGGAGGGTATAAGCGCCAATTATATACAAATGTATATATTTTTTCTTTTTTATTTATATGTATATGTGTATGTATATATGCATATGTATATATAATCCCAGAAAAGTGATGAAATTAATACGAGTATAGTTTAACCAAAAAAAAGGAGAAAATAAATAAAAGAGCTCCGCTCGAACTGATAAAGTGCGTGGAGCTTAACCAAAATGGCAAACAAGCGTTCAACTACAACCAAACTTAGCTAAACCTCACTGTGTGCCTTCTGCCGCCTGCTTCGCCCATTCTGTTTAGTTTCGTGTGAAATGACTGACTACTCGCTGGTCATCCTTCTATTGCTTATGTCTATTATGGTGTCGTCTGCGAATGTTGCATGCACATACAAACATACCCGTATATTTGACCTTGCAACCGAATACATCTACGACGCTCTCACACACTGCTGATTGCCGATTGCTGTCTGGTGCCCAATGAGCTATAAATTCGCGTACATTTGGCTAACGTCTTTTACCCTAATAAAACGTAGTCAACTGATTATTGGTTGGTTATTTTCATCGTTGTATCGAATTTTGCCACTGACCTAATTTTCTTTGCCTGCGCTACATGTTGAATAGTGGCAAATATATAGGGATATATATAGTTTTTTCTTGTACGCACTTATTAACCGCAGCTGGTATTTGTATTAGGAGAGCATCAGTTTGGCTTAAGCAGCCAACAGAGTGCGCATTATAATCAAATATTTTGCCACACATAAAAGATGAAAACTAATTTTATTTCCACACAAATTCTTTATGACTCTCTGCAAGTGTCCAGTTGTGGCAGCTATACGTTTAAGGTCACTGGGTGCTCCTTTATTCGACAGCCTGGGGCAGTGCTCCAACCTAAATCCCATCAAACAGCTTTGTTTGGCTGTAGATATCTGCTCGTTGGAGGTGTCATAATGGTATAAAAATGGCGCTTCAGTGCTACTTGGAGAGTGCCATACTGGGACTTCAGCCATTTTAACTATATACCCAACTATACCCGTGAGAAAATATTTGATGTACTAAACAAATCTGTTAGGTTAGGTTTGGCAGCCACATCGCACATAGAGACAACGATGCCACTTAGAGAACGGAATGGGTCCGTTGTGAGCCGCGGGGGCCGGACTACATTTTCCTCTCCATATTGAACCATCCTGAGCTTTTGACAAAGCGTAAAAGGTTGCTGATACCTAAAGTGTATAGATCATTCATATTCATTCAGAAGTAGGATCTTCAATACCGGTCCTTGCTTCTGGCTAGAGCCGGGCATGTGCAAAAAAAGTGTTGAGTTGTTTCCAACTCCTCCTCATCCCTGCAGCTTCGACAGAAATCATGCTTGGAAACGCCAAATCACCTTGCATGATTTCCTATGAGACAGTGTCCTGTGAGCGCCCCTACTAAGGTCCTAATTTGAAGCCTAATCAGTTTTATAATACTCTTGGACAGACGTAAATTTAACCTTGGCCTTCTTTGCCTAGCAATTTCACAGGTGTTAACGCTAATCCATCTTTGATTTTTAGAACTGATTAGTGCGTCCTTAATGAGAAGCTTACAAGTTGCGAGAGGTATCTCCATAAAATTACTTATGTCTGGCATACAGGTACCTTCTCTTGCAAGTTGGTCTGCCCTACAGTTCCCTGGTATAGCTCTGTGGCCTGGGACCCAGCATAAGATTATACGATATTGTTTGGGCATCTTATTTAGAGATTGGCGACAACGTAAGACACTCCTTGATGTTGTTTGGAATGCATCCAGGGCCCGTAGGGTAGCTTAGCTGTCTGATAGAATGCAGATATCTGTTGATATTTTGTTTATCTCTAACCATTTTAGAGCTTCATGAATAGCGTTTATTTCCGCTTGAAAAACGCTACAGTGATCCGGTAATTTAAAGGATTCACTAATAGAAAGCTCTTCGCAAAATAATCCGGATCCTACACCGGTGTCCATTTTGGATCCGTCCGTGTAGATCTTAACGGGTGTGTCGGGTGTTGGATCTTCTTCAAGCCTGGAATGGCTAGAAGGGATTTTCATTAGGAAACTCCTTTCGAAGCAAAGAATAGGAGGGTGATAATCACAGTCACTGGGTATAGCCGTGTAGGAGTCTAAAATGGTTGAATGTCCATGTGTGACAGCTCTCCATTGTGAGCTCGCTTTGAGCCTTAAAGCGGAACAGGCCGCTGAGTATTTGCAGAAGAGATCTAGGGGTGGCAGATGTGGCATGATGTCCAAAGCCATGGATGGCGTGGTTTTCATGGCGCCACATATTGCTAATTCCGCTGATCTCTGCACCTGATTCAATAAATTAGAATAGGTTTTTTTCTGCATAGCACACCACCAGACAACATTTCCATATAGTAGAATGGGTCTGACGACAGCAGTGTAGAGCCAATGAGCAACCTTAGGTTTAATTCCCTAGGTCTTACCTAAAGCTCTCTTACAGGCATAAAAAGCTGGGTTCGCTTTCCTGACTCCTTCTAAGGTGTTTGACTTCCAAGTCAGTTTCCTATCCATGTTTAGTCCCAAGTATTTGGTTTCTTCCGAAATCACAAGAGCTTCCTCTTTGAGCATAATTGGACTTAGCTGAGGGATTCTGTGTTTCCTAGTGAATAATATGAGTTGTATTTTGTCTGGGTTGTCTCCTAGACCACACTTTCCTGTCCACCTAGAAAGTATATCTAGAGCATTTTGTAATAGGTCTCCTAATGTAGATACAAATTTACCAGAGACAGCAATAACAACATCATCGGCATAAGCTATCACCTTACAGCCCAAGAAAGCAACCTTTGAAGATTGCTAGTAGCCCGTGTGGTAGATATCCGGCGGCCTTTTGCAGTTCCACTGGGTAAATACCATCTGGGCCCGGTGATTTAAAAGGTTTGAAACTTTCAATCGCCCATAAGAGCCGATCCTCAGATATAGTGTCTATTCTGACTTCACGACAATGTACTGTATCTTCCATGTGCCCAGTAATGTCTGAGCAGCCTGGAAAATGAGTGTCGAGTAAAAGCTCTAGAGACTCTTTACCTATTGTAGTGAAAGTACCATCACTTTTCTGTAGCAGTTCCCAATTTTGAGGGCTTCCCGCTAAAATCTTACGAAGTCTGGAGGCCTCAGTTGCCCCCTCAACCTCTTCACAAAAGGATTTCCAAGATTGCCTTTAGGCATTTCTGATTTCCTTCTTGTAGATTCTCAAAGCATCTTTATAGCCTTTCCAATCTTCTTCGAGACGTGTTTTCTTTGCCTCATTAAAAGCGCTTCTGCTTGTTTTTTGAAGCTTACTTAGTTCAACCGTCCACCACTTAGGCTTGGGTTTACCCCTCAGTCTTCTTATGGGACAGGCTTCCGCCAAGGCAGCATTCATGTTGTAGGTAATCTTGTCAACCAAATTTTCTAGTCCTTCTACGCTTTGTGGTACCACAGATGGACATGTTCCTAGGGTAACCCCGATACAATCTATATACCTTTCCCAGTCTGTTTTCCTGATATTTCTACCAGGCTTAGGTTTTGGTATTGTAGATTTTGCTAACCTCAAACGAGATATATCTATGATCAGAGAAGGAATGTTCTTCCAAAACTTTCCAGTTCCTAATTCTGTTAATAACGGAGTCAAAAGCAAAAGTAGCGTCTAACACTTCCTGTCAATTACTACTGACAAAAGTAGGTTTATTACCTTTATTGCAAATCTGTACTTTAGTTCCCATCAGATAATCAAAGACACCCACCTCTAGCGTTAGTATCAGTACTGCCCCAAATCTCGTGATGCGCATTTACATCCGCACTAATAATTAGCTTTGCGCCAAGCTTCTGCGCCTGCGCTATCAGATCTTTGAATATTAATCTCGGTAGCTCCTCATGGTCATGTGCGAGGTAACAGGAAAATAGCCACATCCGTTCATTTCCCGACTCCAGGCTAATGGTCAATTGAACGGTGTTGCTGTAATTAGAGAGCCTGAAAGCATTTATCCCTTTTCTTATTAGTACGCACGCTCTAGGATTACCTTTGTTGCGAGCATACATCGGTTTATATTTTTGAGTCCTTAGTCCGCACACAAGTCCATGTGATACCCATGGTTCTTGAATCAGGACAATATGATGTCCATCTTTGGTCAGGTGGATTATGAGCTTGGCGGACGCAACCTTTGAGTGGTGAAGGTTAATTTGAAGAACCCGTAACATCATGGTTACTGGGCTTTCTCTCCACCACCGTTTTGTTAGGATCATCTGAATCTGACGCCAGTAGCTCTTCCTCATCAGTGAGAGTAGTATCGAGTACTCTATCTAACAAGGAAGAGATACTGCCGTCAGCAGATGCCTTCCGTAGCGCTGTAGCTGTGTTAGGACCGGACTGTTACTTTTTCTGTTTTTTTTTTTTGTAGTTGAAATCTAAATCATTTAGTTTCGTTTGTTCCTCACACATTTATTTTTGAGACATTTACACCTTATTGTCGATTGTTTAAAATTTTCAGCATAGATTCGATAGGTGGCGCCGTAAGTGATATTTGCAAACACTTAATTTTTTAAATTTTTATATTTGAAACATTTCTGTAATTCACTAATTAAAAACAGCTCGCTATTTTACCTGAATTTAAAAGTTGGGCTGTTGGCGGTGAACCGCATGGCAGACATATTATATATTCTTGAGCTTGCCTATTCATGTTTAAAAAGCAAAAAATGTCTTGGATTCGTTTTGCGGAGAAAATTCACAAGCCCGTAAGCAAAAAAACATTTCAAAACCAAAGTCATTTTTAAGCCATTTCAAACCAACATTTTATTAATATATATCAAAATTTTATGGGCTATTAAACTGCATACCTATGTTTTTTTTAAATCTTGATTAAAAGGGTTGAAATTTCGAGGTTATTTTTCTCGAGTTTTTAAAAATCTTGTACTAAGTTTGAAACTTTGATTTATATATTTATTATTTGTTGTAGAAAGAGGCATACTTTTTTTAAATTTATCAAATTAAAAAAATAGGGGAAAAGTAGCAAAAACTGGTCAAGATATCTCATCTCCTATTAGGTGCACTCGTATGCACTTGTATGTAAATTATAAACGCTGGTATTCAGGAAATAATATATTGCTGATTCAAAGGTGCAGTAGGAAGTGCAGCAGGATTTGAAATCCTTGCATGTCTTCTTTTTGACATGCCGAAAAATGTTCATTGAACCGCTACTGTATCATAAATTTCGTCAACGCTGTGCTGGAAGCTGACTGGCAAAGCCCGGCTTCATTGCTTCTAAGACTTTGAGTAAAAATAAATATTTGCTTAAGCAACTATTTCTTAAGATCCTAGAATTATTTATTTAATTAGGAAAGAGTGGAACACTACCCCAACATGGCTACATGATGACTTGCAAAAATGATATACAGATGGATTCAAAACGCTCCAGGGCGTAGGAAATCCTTACCACTGAGCACACATTCCACAATTTTTGACGCGAAGCTTTTTGCCATAGTGGTAACAGTGAATATCGTAGCCAAGAGGGGGGAAAAAGTAAAAATTAAAATACTTTCGGACATTCAATCAGTCCTAAAATTCTTAAATAGGTTTACGTTCAATTTAAAAGCATTCATAGGGTGTTACAATGCAATCAACAAACTGGCGACTCTCAATCAGTTTTGCATGAGAAACAAGACAGAAACGATAAGGCAGATTTTGCTGTCAAAAAAGGGGCAGAAGAGCTATTTATTGGACCAACCCATATTTCAGTTTAAAAAAAAACAATCGAAGACAGGAAACAAAAAAATTAACCCCAGTAAAACCAAGAAATGCTGGAACGGCACAAATGGCCGCAATCACTCTAAAAAATTTCGGAACTTTACGACCAACATAGCAAAAATTTCTATAACCCTGGACAAAAAGAGCCTCAGATTACTCTGTGGAGCATTTACAGGTCACTTCATCTGGAATAAACATTTTAATACAATAGGAATATGTAGTACTAGCTTATGTAGGTTCTGCTGTGATAAGAAGATCTTGTACTTACCATACTAAGGGATGAAGAATGCTCCCTCCTAAGGGACTGGTTCGATCCTTCGCAATACTTCTTCTTCTTCTTAATTGGTCGGATAACCGTTTACGCAATTTTAACCGAGTTTAACAAAGCGCGCCAGTCGTTCTGTTTCGTGCTAGCCGGGGTCAGTTGGACACACCAAGTGAAGCCAAGTCCTTCTCCACCTGATCTTGCTAAGAGGAGACCTTTCTCTTTCATTGCTACCACCAACGGGTACCGCATCGAATACTTTCAAAGCCGGAGCGTTTGTATCCATTCGAACGGCATGACCCAGCCAACGTAGCCGCTGGATCTTTATTCGCTGCGCTATGTCTATGCCGTCGTAAAGTTCATACAGCTGATTGTTCGCAGGCGATATGCTCGCCATTGCCAACGTGCAAAGATCCAAAAATCTTCCGCAGAATTTGCCTCTCAAATACTCCAAGCCTCGCTTCATCGGATGTTTTCATCGTCCACGCTTCTGCGCCATACGTTAGGACGGTCATGATGAGAGCCTTGCAGAGCGTTAGTTTTGTTCGTCGAGAGAGGACTTTACTACTCATTTGGCTACTTATAAGTATACCAAAGTAGCACTTGTTGGCAAGAGTCTTGGAAGAGAGGCCAGATATTGTTAGCGGTGTTAATGCTGGTTCCTAATAAACAAAGCCTTTTACAACCTCGAGATTCCTCAACTTTCCGGGAAATTTTATTTGTGGAAATATTTCTTCTCCCCAAGTACAATAACCATTCCAAAAAAATGTGTTGTATTCACAAATTGTTAACTTCTAGGTTATCAAGAAAAATCGAAAACTCGTTAAAATTGTTTTCTTTACTTTGAGTTTGGCAACAATATTTTTATTTTTGTACTGGTTCAATTCAACCAATTTCTTCGTAGGTACTCTAATGAGCTTACACATTCGTAGTTTTTTATGACTGTTTCACTAACAGAACAGAGTATATAAAGCTTTAAGCCTCACAGTCTGTTGGCAGCCTTAGGCACATCCCTAACCACGTAACAACCGCAATGACTGACGCTGCTTTACTGCTGCCGATTTCGTGACTTATGTTTGTTTTGTTAATTTTCTCTTCACCACATAAGAAGTTTTTTCATTAAATGCCGCTGCATGTTTGAGTATATAAAAGTACACTGCGTTGAATAACAGATACTCATTGACAAGTTTGGTAAATATTTTTATTTCTTATTTAATTTCAATAGTTTTCAGATGAAAATATAGTTCGTTCTCTTACAAAAACCATGTAAATCAGAGTGTGTAACTTTGTGCAAATTAAAAAAAAAATCAACTTGTAATATAAAAAAAATTTAGGGCATTCAATATAAATTTTTGATTTTAGTTCAAAATAAACTGTTACGTGGTGAAATTTTTGGAAACAAATCCCACTGTACCAATTCCCAGATGTGACAGTCAGATTGCACTCAAGACATTGTCATCCTGTGAGTTTAAGTCCTCACTGCTCCTTTAGTGTAAGGAAAAACAGAATTTGTGACGAACGCACAATCGCATTCGTCTCATATGGATCCCATGACACAGGGGTATAACTGGGAATAAAATAGAGAATCCATTGGTTAGAGAGACTGTGGCCTCGGTATCAAAAGGACCCAAGCCCTTCTTTGCTATGGGAGAACAAATCATCAAGGAGAAACTTAGAAGTGAAGATATAAGGCTTAGAGGTGGTCTAAGGTGTCCTAAGAAGCGAAGTCCTTACTTGGAGGTATAACCAAAAGAGGTTTAGGAAACTCATAACTCTCCCTAAGGAGGTCATTGAATATTGTGCACTCATCCGTACAGGATTGGTATATGACACTGATCTTTTCTGCAACCAGTCCCCGATGATTCCAATATACCTTCTCCTTGAATGTGTAGCTGTAGTGGGGAGAAACTTGAGGGATCTGGGCCATTTTGCAATCAGAATAAAGGTACATACTCTCAGAAAAACCCAGCTCTATTTTAAGTCTAATAAGAGAACTAAGTTAGAATGATGTACTGTACTGAATTGAGAGCACAAAGGCAATGAGATCAAAGTGCACACCTCGAACTTATTATATTTTATTCTACCTGTTCCCAGATGAATCCAAGTTGTACAGGAAGGTTGGTGAAGAAGTCTTCTGACCAACCTTTTTATTAATTTTGGGTAAGATTTCAGATCACTTGAATGGTTTTAAGCGGCAATGAAGTCAGTGATAGTGTATTGAAATTGGTTCAAAAATATCTCACTTCCCTTTCGATCGTATCTGAACATTTCCCCATCAAATTTATTTGATTATCAGATTACAGATGCATTGCTGCAAACTGCATAGCTGAAAATCTTGCTAGAAAGTCCAAAATTTCTGAGAACTCAGCGGGTTTCGCAAAAAGAGAGATCTTGCAGTCTTCTGTCGCGCAAATGAGCCAAAAATCAGCAAGGTATGCAAAATTGCAAAATTCTTCTGGTTACAAGTGGATCGAGGACTGGTTAGAATGCTTCTAAGATCAGGAAAGCCATCACTCGCATTGGAGGTGGGATAATGAACGATATGTATGCGGTGAGCCTTAACATAGCTTGAAGTCTTTTGAGTTGGAGGTGAGGGGAAATGGTATCAATAGCTACTCGTCAACTATCTTGATTGCCCATTTTCTCTTAATTCTTTCCTTTCTACCCATTTGTATAATATAGCAGCCTTCTAACCTCGATTACATATTCTATCTCCCTAAGCCATCCTTTCTATCTATATCTATCTAAGCCATCCTTTGTTACAAATGAAGTGACCTAAAGTTTTATGATGACTTCGAAAACCATATTTTTTGTAAAAAATCTTTTCTTAATGACAGACATACACTTGAGAGATTGCTGTTACCATCCGAGGGCAGTCACTACTAGAAACAATTTTGTTCTTCCTCTTATGTGGCGCTCCAAAAGTATGTCGGTTTTGGCATAATCCAAAATGGCATGCCAGCTGTTTCTGATCTGCATTCGTTGGTGCCAGTTGGAAATCTCGATTTAAGATCTTTGCCCTTCCAACGGAGATGGGATCTTCCTCTTCCGCGTCTTCGATTCTGGGGTACCGTCTTGTAAATTCGCTTTGCTATAGCGTCTTCTTTCATACGGGTGACATGGCTAAGCCAGCGTAACCGCTGTATTTTTACACGCTTAACTATGTCTATGGCCCTACATTAGGGCGGGTCGATTTAAAAATCGCTCATTACTCTGTGAAAATCGTATTCTAGGGATCAAAATAAGAAACTTTGCCGAAGGAACCATACCTCTAAAACGAATTCTGATGTCCCACAATTTGGGTCGAACGAAAAATCCCACTTTGAGCCATTTAGAGTGCTCCAATCGAGTCCAAATGTATGACCGACCCCCACTTACTTTGGACGGCCGATCCACCCATGCCAGTGTCACACCCCCTGGAACTCCCCTGGGGGGTTCCCCATACAATTATTTCAAAATATCACCATTTTTGGCTTTTACGAAACTAAAAAGTTCGACCCAAATTGGGGGACATCAAAATTCGTTTTAGAGGTATGGTTCCGTCGGCAAAGTTTCTTATTTTGATCCCTTAAATATGATTTTCACAAAGAAATTGGCGATTTTTTTGCCTCCCCACAAATCGACCCGGCCTACTACATATATAGCTCATACAGCTCGCTGTTCCACCATACGCGGTACTCTTCACTAACGCGGAGGGAGCCAAAGATCTCACGTAGAAGTTTTCTCTGGCAGGCTCCCAAAACTTTTTTTTTGCTAAGTTGACATCGTCCATGCTTCGGCACCATATACCAGGACCGGAATGATGAGCGTTTTCTAGAGTGTCTTTTGAGAAAAAGCTTTACTTCTCAATTGCCTACTGAGCCCAAAGTAACACCTGCTGGCAAGAACTATGTACTTCCCGTTTGATATACAGGCTGATGTCATTCCTGTTGTAATGCTGGTTCCAAGGTAGGCAAAGTCCTTCACAACTACGAATTGTTGGTTGTCAACACTGACATATTGTCCAAGACGGGAAAACTCCTTGTGTGTTGACAGCAGGTGCTTTGTTTTGTCCTCATTCAACGCAAAACCCACATTTCTCGCTTCTATCTTTAAAATGAACTATGCTGGGCATACAGCGCGGTTAGATTCGTTGATCAATGATAGTACCAGTTCGGTTCAGCTCGGCAGCGTGAAAGATTTTTTCCAGCAAGAGGTTGAAAAAGTCACAAGATAGAGAATCACTTTATCTGTAACCTCGATAATTTGCTTCTAGAAGAAGTCACTTTCAATTCTGGCGGCGCTTGTGATAGTGCGCAATGTCGTCTTACTCAGCCGTATTAGTTTTTCAGGGATACCAAACCCAGACATAGTGGCATATACGGGATTTCTATCCAGCCTATCAAGACAACTTTGAAATCGACGAAGAGATAGTGTGCGTCAAGTAGCTTTTCGTGGGTTTTCTGCAAGATTTGGCTGATTGCGAAGATCTGGTTAATGGTCGACTTACCAGCTCGGAAGCCGTACTGCTAAAGCCCAATCAGTTTGTTGCCGATGAACTTCATTTTATTATACAATACGCTCGACAGGACCTTGTAAGCGATGCTAAGCAGGATTATCCCGCTGTAGTTTGCACAGATTGCAGGATCATCCTTCTTATGTATTGGGCAAAACGTACTCAGGTTCCAGCCGCTTGGCAGCTCTCATCCGAAGTCGCAAGTTTTATTTCATTTAATGTTCTCTGCCCTCAGTGAATTTTTTTTAACTGTGTCAACTTAATGCTGGCTACTAAGGCAGCCGACAGCCAAATAGCCGTATTTATGTATACAAATCCATAATTGAACTCCATTATTCGATTGCAAAGAAAATGACTAATAGAAATTCCCAAATAACACTCCCATTCTTAGGAGCGCTATTTTCTGTGTACAAAAATTACGTTTGTGTGTTTACTTACATACACTACCAATCAATACTTAAGAATATATCAGCATGTGTGTATTACTCCCGGTTTGGATCAACTCCAGCAGATAGCGGATTCAAATAAATAATCACCAGCAGGGAATGTCGAATGTGATTTAATGCTGATTGCACGATGGGTATGGGGGACATTTGTCGTTGACAGCGCGTACACTGAGACAAATCCGATCATAGGTTATAAAATAAAAGGGCTGCAGCACGCATACATACGCCCATACAGAGGCGAACTATGTTTGTAACATCATCTCTTTTATGCGAATGTAATCAATATTGGTCACTACTCCTTGCTTTGTAAGAAAGGTTTGACCGCTAACGCTTTTTTATTGATGAGCTACAAATTTCAATTGATGTTTTAGGATTTGAAATGAAGAAAATTGCGTAAAAGCACAAGTGGTTGTACATTTACGAACTATTTGTGTGCTTGTATGTAGGTTAGTCGGTGTTCATAATTAATGGTGAATGTCAAACGCAGTCATCTCAATCATCCCTACCAATAGGGATGCCCACACCAACGCGTGCCTTATTTATTGAAAGCACTTCGAGTTTGGGAGTTTCTATGATTCTATAGAACTCCTTTAAATGTACAGTGGCGGTAAATGAAAGTTACCAGTGGCAAAGTTAATCGTTGATCCCTCCACGGCTCAAGGCAAACTGAGTGGAAAAATAAATTGTTTTTCGAGTTAAGTTTATTGTATAGTTGCATCCATTTGAACGCGAAAAGGCTTCTAAAAAATAAAACCAAAAAGAAATTTAAAATTTAAAAATTTAAAAATAAAGAAATTGAAAAATTTTAAATATTTAAAAATCTAAAAACTTTAAATTTCTTGCGTGCGATATAATTCTTTTGTGTTAATAATTGTCTTAATCACACTAGGAGAAGCAAAATACTTTTAATCAGATGAATCCATTACCGTGTACAGCAATTTTATAAACTCAAATGAACAACAAGACTAAATGACATAAAAGCAAAATACTTGGAATAAATAGAATTTCAGCGCTGATTCTCGCATTCACTGTGTTACATACATACATATTTTCTCCTCGCATGAAAAAAAGCGTCAATAAGCTCGGCTCGGCTCCGCTCGGCATCAGCGCCCACTCTGTTCGCACCCTTAGTTCTAAAATCTGCGAGCATTGTGCAACGCGTCGTATGAGTTACTTATATATTTATTGAATTCGCATGTTTTAGGCTGCAAACACAGTGCATGCTGAGACGAAGACGAAGATGAAGACGAAGCTGAAGCTGAAAAGAAATTGCTTGCGTTGCGAGTAAGCGAATAGGCTGCACAGTGCAAGACGAATTGGTTGCGATTTTGTTATGTTAATCGGAATGGATTCCTCATCAGATGATGACCTGCTGATTGAGCAAAGCTTATATTTTAAATTAAAAGGTATAAAAGTAAATAAAAAAGTACACCCTATAAATTTGGGAAGAGAAGCATTTGGTGAATTTCATCATTTGTATGATTAGCTGCGCCACGATGAAAAGAAATTTGTGGAATATACCAGAATGACAATTAGCACATTTGATTATATTCTAATTAAAATTGAGCCACATATTTTTAAAAATTGGACTAGTTTTAATAAAACGCCAATTCGATGTGCTGAAAGGCTAATTGTGACGATAAGGTAAAAAATAATTTAAAATATATTTAGGTTTATGCCTTTTATTGATTATTACTTCTCATTTAATTACTTGTTTATCGACTGTCTTAACTTAATTAACGTGCAAAAGCATAGACAGAACAAACAAACAAAAACCACTGTAACTAGCAAGCGATTCGTCTTCAAATTCAATACAGCAGCGTTTGAAGCTGATTGCTTGCGTTTCGTCTTCATCTTCGTCTTCGTCACAGCGCGCACTGTGTTTGCAACCTTAGTCCTAAATTCCCGAAATATGATACAACACGGCGTATGAGTTAATTTATAACTTACTGCATTTGAATATTTTTTAGTTGTTTAGTTTAGATGCAAATGATTTTCAAGCCACATTCAATCAGTTGCAAAACAATCTCGAGTCGTATGGGCTCAAAATAAGCAGGAAAACGACAGAGGTTATGCACTGCAAATTTTCCACCAACAACTACAAGCTTAACACCAATTTCGCTGGACGGCAGTCAACTAAATGAGGTCCCCATGATTATATACTTAGGCTTCGTTATAAAAAATAATGGAGAATCAAAATGAAGACGTGCAGCATAGAGTTAACTAGGGTTAACATGGTTAAAATGGAAAACTCTAACCGGTGTGGTATATGACAAAATAATGCCACTTCACCTAAAAGGCAAAATATATAAAACCGCCGTGCGTCCCACTTTGTTATATGAAGCCAAATGCTGGTATATTATATAAAGAAGTCACACGAAAGAAAACTTCAAATGACAGAAATGAAAATGTTGAGGTGGTCACCCTCGATCACAATGCTGGACAATGGTCGTAATCGATTCATTCGTGGAATACTTAAAATCGCGCATATTGAGCAAAAAATGAAAGTAAGTCGTCTTCGCTTGTATGGGCATGACCAAAGGAAGCCTGAATCAGAGCTAGTATCAAAGCATCTGGAGCTTGCATACTAGGAAAGCTGACCCCAGCTGAAATAGCATAAAAGCAAAGGAGAAGAAGAAGAACTATATATTTGGAATTTTGGACTAGAATTTATAGCAGATTTTCAGTAGAAATTCACAATTTACTATAACTGGTTAGACACATACATATACACAGTTATGAAAGCGAGATATGCACTTCGCTCATACGACTTATTAGATCCTCTACTCCTCACAATTATTCAGCCAGAGCCAATACTGTTATGCGATTTCAGATACTATTGGGCGAAGCTCAATGAATGTTTTTTTTACCATACGATACCGACATTTTTCCTTCCTCTTCTCGAGATGGCATCGCATTCGAAGAGCAGATTCATTGGTGTCTCCAGAGACGAGTCGTTTGACCATACCCCGACCCTTTAAAGTATGCAGCAATCTAAGAGCTAATCTATGTGAAGTAATACAAATATTTTGGGCATTATCGTAAAATTTTCTGAAAAGTGGTTTATTTATCGGCGTGGGTATAATATAATATAAACCGAAAAAATTTGAAAAACAAGACAAGTATTAAATTTTGCAACTCTTAATTTTGTGATTTAATCAATATTGCAAAATTTTATAGCGCTTTTTAAAGTGAAAGAGGTTTTTAAAATTCCTTTCAGAATCTTTAAGCTTTTTTAGACTTTTTAGAATAAAATATACTGGAAACAAATTTTTTTGAAGAAATATTTATACATTTTTTTCTTTTAACTTTTTAGAATAAAATATATTTTAAACACGTTTTTTTTAAGATTTTAGAATAAAATATACTGTACAACATTGTCTTTCAAGAAATTTTTACACATTTTTTCCTTTAACGTTTTAGAATCAAATATATTTTAAAAACGTTTTTTGGAAGAAATTTTTATAAATTTTTTTCCTTAACCTTTCTGGAATAAAATATACTTTACAAAATTTTTTTCAAGAAATTTATCTTTAACCTTTTAGAAAAAAATATATTCAAAATTTTTTTCTAACATTTCTTTATAAATATTTTTCTTTTAACTTTATAGAATAAAATATATTTTACACAATTTTTGTGAAAAAATTTGTATAAATTTTTTCCTTTAACTTTTTAGAATAAAACATATTTTTTTAAAGAAATTTCTATAAATTTTTTTCTTTAATTTTTTAGAATAAAATTTATTTTAAAAAGTTTTTTTGAAGAAATTTTAATAAGTTTTTTTCTTTTAACTTTTTAGAATAAAATATATTATACACTTTTTTTAGCAATTTTTTATAAACTTTTACCTTTAACTTTTTAGAATAAAGAAATTTTTATAAACTTTTTGTTTTAACTTTTTACAATAAAATATATTTTAAAAAGTTTTTTTGAAGAACTTTTAATACATTTTTTTCTTTTAACTTTTTAGAATAAAATATATTTTACAAAATTTTTTTAAAGAAATTTTTATAAACTTTTTTCTTTTAACTTGTTAGAATAAACATATTTAACACACTTTTTTAACTTTTTAGAATAAAATATATTTTAAGGATCTTTTTGAAAAAATTTCATAATTTTTTTTCTTTTAACTTTTTACAATAAAATATATCTTAAAAAGTTTTTTTGAAGAAATTTTAATACATTTTTTTCTCTTAACTTTTTACATTAAAATATATTTTACAAATTCTTTTTTAAAGAAATTTTTATAAACTTTTTCCTTTTAACTTTTTAGAATAAATCATATTTAACACAAGTTTTTAAAGAAATTTTTATTAATTTTATTTCTTTAACTTTTTACAACAAATTATATTTTAAAAAGTTTTTTGAAGAAATTTTAATAAATTTTTTTCTCATAACTTTTCAGAATAAAATATATTTTACAACATTTTTTTTAAAGAAATTTTTATAAACTTTTTTCTTTTAACTTTTTACAATAAAATATATTTTAAAAAGCTTTTTTGAAGAAATTTTTATAAATTTTTTTCTTTTAACTTTTTAGAATAAAATATATTTTACAAAATTTCTTTTAAAGAAAATCTTATAAACTTTTTCTTTTAACTTTTTACAATCAAATTTATTTTAAAAAGTTTTTTTGAAGAAATTTTAATAATTTTTTTCTTTAAACTTTTTAGAATAAAATATATTTTAAAAAGTTTTTTTGAAGACATTTTAATACATTTTTTTCTTTTAACTTTTTAGAATAAAATATATTTTACAAAATTTGCTTAAAGAAATTTTTATAAACTTTTTTCTTTTAACTTGTTAGAATAAATCTTATTTAACACAATTTTTTAAAGAAATTTTTATACATTTTTTTTCTTTAACTTTTTAGAATCAAATATATTTTAAGGATCTTTTTGAAAAAATTTTATAATTTTTTTTCTTTTAACTTTTTACAATAAAATATATCTTAAAAAGTTTTTTGAAGATATTTTAATAAATTTTTTTCTTTAACTTTTTAGAATAAAATATATTTTAGAAATTTTTTTGTAAAGAAATGTTTATACATTTTTTCCTTTAACTTTTTAGAATATAGTGGAAACAAATTTTCATACATTTTTTTCTTTTAACTTTTCCTGAACATTTTTTGGTCACTGGTTTGGTTTTTAAAGTGAAGGAGATTTTCAAAATGTCTTTGAGATTTTTTATACATTTATTTAAAGAAGTTTTTATACCTTTTTTAGCTGTTTAGAACAAAAAATACTTAGAATTTTTTTTTTTTAATTTTAATAAACTTTTCGTTTAATTTTTTTGAATAAAATATACTTTGTAAAAATTTTTTCAACAAATTTTTATGAATTTTTTTTCTTTTAACTTTTTGGAATATAATATATGTACTTAAAATATGTTTTTTTTTCAAACATTTGAACTTTTTTGGTCCACTATACGTACTTGAATATAACTCCGAAAGTTATGGGAATCCCAATTATGATACTTTCAGGTGTTAATTAAAAAGGTAATGTAAAAATCTGAAGGGGTGGTATTATTCAAAAATTGACAAAAAAGTAGTTTTCTATAAATTTTTTTCTTTAATTTTTTAGAATAAAATTTATTTTAAAAAGTTTTTTTGAAGAAATTTTAATAAGTTTTTTTCTTTTAACTTTTTAGAATAAAATATATTATACACTTTTTTTAGCAATTTTTTATAAACTTTTACCTTTAACTTTTTAGAATAAAGAAATTTTTATAAACTTTTTGTTTTAACTTTTTACAATAAAATATATTTTAAAAAGTTTTTTTGAAGAACTTTTAATACATTTTTTTCTTTTAACTTTTTAGAATAAAATATATTTTACAAAATTTTTTTAAAGAAATTTTTATAAACTTTTTTCTTTTAACTTGTTAGAATAAACATATTTAACACACTTTTTTAAAGAAATTTTTATAAATTTTTTTTCATTAACTTTTTAGAATAAAATATATTTTAAGGATCTTTTTGAAAAAATTTCATAATTTTTTTTCTTTTAACTTTTTACAATAAAATATATTTTAAAAAGTTTTTTTGAAGAAATTTTAATACATTTTTTTCTCTTAACTTTTTACATTAAAATATATTTTACAAATTCTTTTTTAAAGAAATTTTTATAAACTTTTTCCTTTTAACTTTTTAGAATAAATCATATTTAACACAAGTTTTTAAAGAAATTTTTATTAATTTTATTTCTTTAACTTTTTACAATAAATTATATTTTAAAAAGTTTTTTGAAGAAATTTTAATAAATTTTTTTCTCATAACTTTTCAGAATAAAATATATTTTACAACATTTTTTTTAAAGAAATTTTTATAAACTTTTTTCTTTTAACTTTTTACAATAAAATATATTTTAAAAAGCTTTTTTGAAGAAATTTTTATAAATTTTTTTCTTTTAACTTTTTAGAATAAAATATATTTTACAAAATTTCTTTTAAAGAAAATCTTATAAACTTTTTCTTTTAACTTTTTACAATCAAATTTATTTTAAAAAGTTTTTTTGAAGAAATTTTAATAATTTTTTTCTTTAAACTTTTTAGAATAAAATATATTTTACAAAATTTTTTTAAAGAAATTTTTATAAACTTTTTTCTTTCAACTTTTTACATTAAAATATATTTTAAAAAGTTGTTTTGAAGAAGTTTTAATAAATTTTTTCCTTTAAATTTTTAGAATAAAGAAATTTTTATAAACTTTTTTGTTTTAACTTTTTACAATAAAATATATTTTAAAAAGTTTTTTTGAAGACATTTTAATACATTTTTTTCTTTTAACTTTTTAGAATAAAATATATTTTACAAAATTTGCTTTAAGAAATTTTTATAAACTTTTTTCTTTTAACTTGTTAGAATAAATCTTATTTAACACAATTTTTTAAAGAAATTTTTATAAATTTTTTTTCTTTAACTTTTTAGAATCAAATATATTTTAAGGATCTTTTTGAAAAAATTTTATAATTTTTTTTCTTTTAACTTTTTACAATAAAATATATCTTAAAAAGTTTTTTGAAGATATTTTAATAAATTTTTTTCTTTAACTTTTTAGAATAAAATATATTTTAGAAATTTTTTTGTAAAGAAATGTTTATACATTTTTTCCTTTAACTTTTTAGAATATAGTGGAAACAAATTTTCAAACATTTTTTTCTTTTAACTTTTCCTGAACATTTTGTGGTCACTGGTTTGGTTTTTAAAGTGAAGGAGATTTTCAAAATGTCTTTGAGATTTTTTATACATTTATTTAAAGAAGTTTTTATACCTTTTTTAGCTGTTTAGAACAAAAAATACTTAGAAATTTTTTTTTTTAATTTTAATAAATTTTTTCGTTTAATTTGTTTGAATAAAATATACTTTGTAAAAATTTTTTCAAGAAATTTTTATAAATTTTTTTTCTTTTAACTTTTTAGAATATAATATATGTACTTAAAATATGTTTTTTTTTCAAACATTTGAACTTTTTTGGTCCACTATACGTACTTGAATATAACTCCGAAAGTTATGGGAATCCCAATTATGATACTTCCAGGTGTTAATTAAAAAGGTAATGTAAAAATCTGAAGGGGTGGTATTATTCAAAAATTGACAAAAAAGTAGTTTTACCAAGAATTTAGAGCTCAAAATATTCCAAAAATTCAAAAACATTATCCTTAATGTGTTGGTGGTGCTTGTGGAGGTTTCGTCTGAGTGTCCTATCATCCTGGCATTGTCTCCCAAAGGGTCTCCTATTAAAGTATTACAAAGAACCGAACATATTTCACTTGAAAAATTTTATACTCAAATCTGCAACACTGAATAAATCTCAAAATTATTAAATTATTTTCAAAATGGCTTAACTTTCTTTCCTATTATACGTAAGTCTACAAATAAATCAATTTTCAGAAAAATTTACGACAATAATCAATATACTTGGATACCTTGACATGGAATAACTTCATTTAGAATGCCTGAAACATTCTCATTTCAACGTACACCTCACTAGCCAGCCCCCCGCTAACTCGTTCCTGGCTATGTAATTATGGCTTGTGGCCCATTTTTTTGACTGCGCTTTGCTAACCTTATCTTCCATCCTCTCGTTCTTTAGTGCTCACAAATTGCTCAACAAAGGCTAGTAAATCTATCGATACTGAACCGCTTCTCACTTAAATAGCTGGCCCTGATACTGTGCGCAGGCAGACACAACTCTCAGAACTCTCATTCGTGGTACCGATGTTAGCAGTTTAAACCGGTGATTTGGCTTTAGCGCATTTGCCCACTGTTCAGCTCGGTATAAGAGAAGAGAAAGCGTAGTAGCCCTCATTATTTCCCTTTTTCTTTTGGGTTGGTCCTCTTATGTTTGTCATTAGTCTACCATCTTCGTGGCTTTCTTTGCTGCGTGTTTTGCTTGGGCCCAGAAAGTTAGTGTTGGATCCAGGCTTATGCCTAGATACTGGATAAACTTTTTTGAGGTTAGCGTATTTGAACAAGTTTGCAAGCGAACTTCTTGGGACCAATAGGAGTTTTGTGCGGTTGCAGAATCGTAAAAAGTTTTTCGTCTCTTTCAAAATTTGACTTAAAATTATGAGAAAGTCTGATGTGCAGCTTAACTTTCGGTTCTACCTGAGCTTATTGGTTTCTACCTCAGATTCCATTTGCAGCTTCTTGTGGCTTAAGCTAAGACCTTTATTGGAACACCAGCTGCAAACCGCGTAAAAAATCGAGCTCACCCTTGCTTTATAGATAGACTGCCAACTTTGTGTCTGACTATGATTGCCAAGTGGTATTTGGCGAATAGTTAATCCACTACGCTGGTGATCACAGAAGCGCTAATCCTATATATGAAATATATGGCCTTTGTAACGGTAACGACTGTACATTTAGTTAGATATAAACATTTCCTTACATGCCCCATAGAATATGCGTTTTACTTCCTTTTACTCCAGCCTTTTACTTAGCCACTTAACGTCGCATTTATTACTCGTATATTTCTTAGGCAATGATAATAAAAGCAAACCCTCCGGCAAGTGTATTAGTCGCCGTATACGTGTGCATGTAGGAATGAGGGAGTGATTTTTATTTTTGTTTTAAGTTTCACTTCTTACTTTTTCATGTGTGACAAAGTACATTTCAATGTTTCGAAGGGCTTAAAAGGATATACGCATATTCTTAAGGATGCGAGTTCGTATAGGAAGTGCACAAAAAAAGGTCATTGGTGGCGAGTCAATTCAAGAGTTAATGGCTTTAATGAATACGCTGACACATTAGAAAATGCCTTTAATGGCCGCACAATGGATAGCAACTTTAAGGCATTTAAGTAAATAAATTATGCGTCATTGAGCAACAGCCGTACGCACACAGATTTACATAAATGTGAATCTGTGTATGTATGTGTGTTTTTATGAATGTATAAGTGAGGGGATACAAATTCACTATTAAAATGATTTAGTGTGAGTTATAAAAAGGAATTACCAGAGTTTATGGTTAGATAAGGTTCGCTGCCCGGGGTGAGAAGGAGCCTAGAAATGTGAACTTGAAGTCAGTGGGCAAAAGAAATTTAGGGAGTAGCGGTATTTTTCTGATTTTATATATAAAACAACTTTTAATGCCTTCGTACGTAATGCCTTAAGGCAGAACACCAATATGACGACTTGTTTTATTTTACCCCTCAGTTACCAGTGGTACAACGGTCACAGGTGGCTTCAGTTTAATAAAAAATACTTTAAATAGGGCGTACAGGTTTACTGATGGGTTCTAAATGGAAGACGGCAGCGCCGAGGCTGGACTTGTCGGACCACACTTCAAGAAGGCAAGTGTAACGGGAAAAACGACTTGCATTTTTCAGGCGAAGGTCCACTCTTAAGAGCTATGTGCCAGAGAATGTCTACATAGAGGCCAATATCAACACCGAGACAAGAGGGGCATGAAGGGTATGAAATTGTAGACACTTTAGCGAAAAGAAAGGTGCAAACACTTCCTTAATTGGTCCTGAACTTTTCCGCTGGCTAAACAACGGCTTAAAAAATGCCTTTTTACGTAAGCGGGAACAACGAAGCTTAATCGAGTACTGGAGAGCCCAAACGGTCATGCGGCAATCGAAAAGACTCATTGCTCCAGAAGGAATAAAGGTAGGGGCAATCCTTAACCTCAGCTGAAAAGACATAAAAGTCTACTTTGAACTGCTAACAGGACATTGTTAACTTACGAGGAGTGTTTTTAAAGTAAGTACCGTTTTAACGTAAAAAAACAACAAGTAAATTTTCCAAAAATAATTTAGTCACTTGAAAGCCCATACTTTACTCTACTTTTCTACATAATTCCCAATACTACTGGGGCATTTATTGTAACTTGGGACCAGCTTTTGTATGCCATCGTCAAACAAGATTGCCGCCTGATTAGACAACCCCTACTTCACAGTCGTTTTCACTTTGTCATCATCGGAATGGCGCTGCCCCGCCAGATGCTTCTTCAAGTGCATAAACAAATGGTAGTCGCTCGGCACTAGATCGGGACTGTACGGAATGTGGCCCAGTTGTTCCCAGCCAAAAGAAGTGATAAGGTCTTGTGTTCGATTTGCTGTCTGTGTGGACAGGCATTATCGTGGAGCAAAACGTCACTGCAATCAGCATGTCACGCCTTTTCTTTTAAATTGCGTGGCGCAGCTTTAGTAAAGTCGCACAGTAAGCAATACACCCTGAGCAGAAATTGTTTGTTTGAATTTCACTTTCCTGGCTGATGATGAATGCCGCCATTCCATTGATTGCTGCTTCGATTCCAGTGTAACGTAGGCTACCCATGTTTCATCGCCTGTGACAATATGGCTCATTCCCCTCGTTGCTGTATTGTTCGAGAAAACTTAAAAACACGCCTCGTAATTACCACATTAAAAAGGTGGGTGTGACAGAAAATGATTCTTGCTGACTCTATAAAGAGGCACAAAAAACAGCTGAACATGTTCTTTGCAACTGCCCAACAGTGGCACGACTAAATTACCTAGGAAATATGGATCTTACATAAGCCTACAGCAGCTTTAGGATTTGTTAATTGCCTATATCTATCTGAGTAGGCTACATGGCTGTATAAAATAGTGCTAACAGCGATTTTATAATAAATACATTGATTACACATTCTATGCCCCTTTATTTATCGCTTATTTTTTAATAAAAAAACTATGTGTTTATCTTATCTGTTAATCGATGAGGAATCCACAACAATCAGTGTGGAACTCGGAGGACGAATAAATTTCCTCAAGGCCACAATAGTTTGTCCCTAAGGGGTAGTACTTTCTTCTTTCTTTCGTGAACATTAGTAATAGACTTATCTCTAGGTTTCGACATTCAAGGTAAGGCCGATGACCTGGTAGCAAACATAGTAAGCTTGCGTGGTGAAAGCATCCATACCTGCGTGCAAAAAGTTCTTAGCATAATAACGAAATGGTGAACCGAAAAAGCTCTCTATTACTAGGGAAAGGGAGATCAAGCACAAGCTTCATGTTGTAAATGAAACTTTCCACAGAAGCGAACTATCTTGGCCTCAGCCCTGATAAAACACCCACTTCGAGCGCTCAACTTCAGAAAGTTACTGCGCACGCCAAAAGAGCATTTTTGCTAGTACAAGACTTTTTGGAAAAACTTGGTGTCTAAATCCCAAAAGGGTTGGTAGGTAGATAGGTGAAATAATTGAAATACCCCTCTGATACTCCCCAAGTAGCAATAAAGAGCCATTTTGATACCATTATGAGACCTCCAACAGGCAGTTGTCTACAGCCCGCCAGAGCTGCTTATGTAATGGAGAAGGTTGATGGAGTTTAGATTGACGCACTTCCACAAGCAGTCGAAGAGAGGAACACCCAGTGTCATTAATCATCTAGCTGCCAAACCCGGACATTTACAAAGAAAGTGCTCAACAGTCTCCTTCTCTAAAATGTAAAACTTGCTTTTACGCATATGTCGCAATCGTCCAATGACCGGTAAACAGAGCTACGGGCTTAAAAATTGAATGGCCTGGAGTCGCCAGGACTTTTTGAGTCCTCAGTCTCCGTACGCCTGCCAAAAAGTTTTCGAAATAGGGCTAAACGGATTCAAAGGAATGGGGCTTCTTCTTTTCCGCGCTTTCCTGAGAAATAAGTTGTTAAGTTCCCCTTTACTAATAGTTAGGAATATGCTGATGACCCGGTAGAAGTTCTCTGAGGCAAATTCAGTTTTGGCAATGGTGATTAACAAGTCCTCAAGTAAAGTCCTCTCTCGACGAACAAAACGAACACTCTACAAGGCTCTCATCATGCCCGTCCTAACGTATGGCGCAGAAGCGAGGACGCTGAACACATCCGATGAAGCGACACTTGGAGTGTTCGAGGGAAAGGTTCTGCGCAAAATTCTTGGACCTTTGCACGTTGGCGACGGCGAATGTCGCAGGCGATAGAACGATGAGCTGTATGAGCTTTACGCCGACATGGACATAGCGCAGCGAATAAAGATCCAGCGGCTACGTTGGCTGGATCATGTCGTCCGAATGGATACAAATGATCCGGCTCTGAGAGTATTCGATGTGGTACCAGTTGGTAGTAGCTGAGGAAAAGGAAGGCCTCCTCTGCGTTGGAAAGATCAGGTGGAGAAGGACTTGGTTTCACTTGGTGTTCCAAACTGGCGCGGTTAGCACGAAAAAAACGACTAGCGCTATGTTAAGAAGAAGATTAACAATTTCATTTTCTTTATGTTGCTATGTGCTAGAACCCGGATCAGACAAAATGCTGCCTGAACACCCAAGATTTTTGAGTGGAGTCAACTAGTTTCGATCTGCACCATGACGTCGTCGAAGTCTTCATCGCGGCTTGACTACCGGAAAATTCGTTAATATCTCCCTCACTCCCGCGTTCCCTAAGCCTTTTGCATGGCTACAGGATCGCAAAGACTTTTGCCCGAAAAATAATGACAGTATTCGGCAATTTTCAGGAAATATTGTAGATAAATTGGCTAATTTAGAGAAAACCCATACTCGGAAGACAGCAATCACAGCTTCGGTGCAGACTTTTCTATCATTGCAATCCTGCCTACTTGGAAAGATTACCCTAGCACGATCCTTAAACTCCAGTCTGCGCATAGAGATATCTATCAAAATCTGTCAGTTCAGAGAAATATGGTGTTAACTGTCTAAAAATGCTACCATGTCCCTTGAAAGATTGCCTCCAGAAGGCAACCTCCTTTAACTTAATTGCACTTTGAGCAGTGATGGAGATAACGTAAAAGTCGATGTGAAATAAGTGTAAAACGACACTCAGGGCAGCAATGAGGTAAGATAAATGGTCCGGGGACGCCAATACAAGCAATCTTCTTGACCCTCCAAATCAGGCATCCATACGTTAGAATTGGCAGAATAACTGCGTTGTACATCCAGAGAACAACCAATGACATGAGCCCCCATTTTTTGCCGATTTTCACTGTATAGCTTCCAATGGAGTTCGGAATCAAATATCACTCCGAGACACCTAACTTTCAATGAAAGCGTTAGAACGTATCAATGAAACGTTCGAAACTATACAGGAAAGTCCAAATTGGGAAGGTTTATATTTTTTGGTAAATAGCACCAGCTCCGTATTGTCCTGTTTAGCCTTTCCAAAATCTCAGCCATGACTGAGGGGAACAGTTCCGATAACATTAGAAAAAATAGGGTATATAGGGTATACTTATAGGTGTCATAGAGTATACAACCTATAGGTTCTAACATCTCAAACACTTTTTTGAGGATCAGTTGCATCTAATGATTTCTCGCATATCTATTCAAACCACTTCCTAAGTTGATATCCTTATCACGCAGCTACTGCAAATGCTCTAATACGAAAGGCAGGAGCCATAAACGTCCGAATACATTATTTCCCCTTCAGTACAAAGTCTAAATTTGAATTAAAATTTCCTTCCCTTTCTGTGCAATTCCACGCTTCAACGCTGAATTGATTGCATCAGAAAATCTGTCACTTAACTCGACTAATTTACTGTCACTTTATTTCCAACGATTTTACTAAAGTATTCAAATTCATATTTTATCCTTCGCTATTGCCATTTACTAGTTGCACAGCGCTTTGCACCAATTTCCTTCATCAACAGCCGTTATGTCACTTAATATCCATCCAAAAACATTTACGCTAATCTATTTATGGCTTTGTTTTTCCAACTCCCACTAAATATTGCCAAATATAAACAAATGTGTCTTTATTACCAGGGTCACTTGAGCCAACGCGCATGCATCCTACACTAAGTTTATTTAAGTTGTTATATACATACACAGATACATAAGCAAGTATATATGCACACAATTTCATATGAATTAAGCGTAAATATTTTGGCGCTCAGGTTTCAACAAAAGGCCAAAAGTTAACCGAATTTTATTTAGCACAACAACTGCACAGCTTTTATTTTGCATTACTCGCAACAAGTGTTTATTCTAAAATAAAAATAAAAATTAAAAAATTTCCATTTATTGCGTGCATGTTTGTGGGCGTTTGCGTAGGCTTTGTTTTGCAGCCGTCATGACCTACTTGGCAACTGCCGGGTAACCGCTTCAGACTTGTTATGTTTTTGTGTAAAAATGTCAGTTGGCACAGAGCTATCGACGGCATTAATTTGTTAACCTTTTTGTCATTTTCTCCTTATTTATGAAAGTCTCTGTTTACTTTTTTGTTGTTGGCAAGTGGCTGACGTTATATCGTGGGCCCATTTTGGCTGAGTTGTGATAAATACATATAAGAAAGTGGGTCAATAACAAATTGAAAACTTGAAAATGTGTCACTGCACCCTAGGAAATAACTTACTTCTAGTGAAGCAGCAGCTTTCACAAATGCGCACCCTAATTTCTAGACTAATATATTAAGTAGTTTTGCTCTGACAGCCCTTTTAAACAGACTTCTATGAGTACCTTTATAAAATAAGAATTTTTCAATTCCTTATTTTGCCCAAAAGAACTATAACGAAAACCATAAGAGGCTTTATGGATATCCAAAGGCACTCTGCTCTAACGATTGAATCCGTTTATCAATAATTTACTCAATTTCCGTGCCGTCGTATCAGCACAAATAACGTCAAATGCTCCGATCGCCGTTGAAGTCAGCAAAACAGAAATTTTGTATCAAATCAATGGTGGCGAGCGAACTTAAAGATATTACAGACCTATTTATTTATTAATTTAAGGAGTTAGTACGTCCAGAATTTTCTAAAAATCGATTTTTGTTTTTACAGATTACTATTCTTCATAGTTTTATGTGTATTTCTGTGGGAATCGATTGTAAAAACTCCCCATACATACAAAGTTATGGTAGAAATTGTAACTGCCCGACGAGAGTTTAATGCGCACAGTTGGATGTTTTTCGTTTGAAGCAGCTGGCCGCTACTTTCGGAGCTTTTCAGCCTGTTTGTTCTTTTGTTATTCTAAAGCAAAGAGTTTATTCAGAATGAAAATATTACTTGGAATAACAATTGGATATGAAAAAATTCGAACCGGCAAAAATACGCACGAATCAAGGCAATGCAAGCAACAAAAGAGGCCCGAACATCTCGTCGGCTGGAAAAAATAAACAACAACAATTGCTTACTGATCAGGAATGCACACAATATGAAGCTGGGATGGGAAATTAGACGTAAGTTATCAAAATAAATTCAAAAATTCATTTTAAGTTCTTCCTTTAAATGTGCGTGACCTCGAGCGAAATGCAATTGAAAGTTTAAACTCGTTTTTCTCGAAACTACTTTTTCCGGCACGGCCTGCAAGATAATTCATACAGTTTTTAATATTTTTTGATGCGGTATTTTTTTAAATATTGTGTTTTGTATAGTCTGTCGAGCTGCAATTTTTATAATTTTTATTAAAAAAATTTTATAAACATTATTAAAGTGCGACATTTATGACGTAAAAAGCATGCTTTGTTTTAAAATGCTGCAAATTGCAAAATTTTTCGAAATTCAAAAATCCGGCTCGACAGACTATAACTTCAACTATATTTTAATATTATAAGATTTTTTTTAGGGTTGGGTACGTAATGCTGTATGATACAATATTCTGTTTACAAAATGATGTATACAAAATTCTGTATTTCAGAATTCTGTATTATTGAATTCTGTATACGAAATTCTGTATTTCAAAATTCTGTAAAAAATATTCTGTATCGCCGAAATGCTGTATTGACGAAATTCTGTATTGACGAAATGCTGTAAGTATTTAAATGATAAGAAATTCAACAAATTTTATAAAAAAAAGTGCGCACTTTTTTTCTCCAATTTCGATAGAATCCACCGTATTTTTGCTAGAACTTCTTTTCGCGTGGGCGGCCTTCGGCCGCGCTTCAAAAAAATAACCCTCATCAGTCCAACTCCACCGGAGCGCCCGAGCGCCCTTTGTTAATTGTTGAATAATTCGAAATTCAATTATTTTTTAATTCTGACTACCCCGAACCCCTTAAAGCATGTGTCGGTCATCTACAATCTGTGTCAGAAAAACGGAACTGCGATTATTCATGAAGTATGAAATATATATATTTACAATTTTTTACATGAAAGTATGTACAAGACTACGAGTCATAATAATAATAAGTGTAGTCTTCAGCGTTGACGAGTATATCCAGGCATCTTCTCGGCATGCTTTGAACCAGCTTTTTTGCGTAGCTCGTCGACGAACAGGACTAGATTTTACAAACTTAACGCACAAATTGTCTTAAATGATGGACTGGCCTTCCGTTAAGATGCGTTTTCATAGTTCCCCAAACATTTTCAATGATGTTGACGTTTGATGATTGAGAAGGCCAGTTCAATACTGTGACGACATTTTCTTGTTTTGTTGTTTCTCAATATGTTATTCTGAGAGCAGTGGTTTTGATGATGTGAGACGGTAGGATATGATCGCCTCCTTCAGTCGACGTACGATGGTGTTGATATTCACTTCTATTCCCTTTTTAACAAGAATTGTGCGTGCTTCGTATAGTTGCAGCGAAGGGTCCCACTTAAAAAGTTGGATAATCAATTCATCCTGTTTTTTTGTCGCCACTCGCTTCAAGCGGCGCTCGGAAAAGTCATCAACATTTTTGTACACTTTATACCGCTGATTCGACATCACTACAAACTTTTTTGATGTTTTAATTACTTTTGTATCCGCGGCGTACGATAATTTCGGCCCTTTCGTATGCGTGCATAAAAATACCGCCTCAAAACGCTTGACGTACTTCTCACTCATTTTTATTTGCTTGCCTTTACCGGAAAGTTTCGAGCGACACTAACCTGGGTTACACTGGCATCGTGGGCCTTGGGTGGGACTTCTGCACATTAAGAATCAGAACGAAATATATCTTGAATTTACAAGAAAAAACCGCTTCTTTTCTTCTGATACAGACTATACATATACATTTTGCGCCACAATGAAAAAGTTGTCGACAATTTGTAGTGCTTGCGGTTTACGTTGTTGACTACTTCAAAATGACTTCTTTAAAGAAGCATAGACTAATAATGCCACCAGTCCAAATTCTGCCTCAGCAGTGATTCTTTAAGGGCTCATCAACACTCGGTGAATCTCAGTTGGATTGAAGTGATGTCATATACCACAATTTTGCATGTTAACATAGCCCTTTCAGCGATTATGCGCCTCATCACTAAACATGGTTTTTCGGTCACAGCGGATACAACAAGCACTCACTACCGATCACTCTTTTTGATAATAAAATTTCATGATTTGCATATGTTGCTCAATCGTGTAACCTGCCACTTGATTTGGCATCTGCAACTATTTAATAAATAACAGATTTGTCAGCTGCCACCAAAGCAACAAGACCGCCTTCAACAGCGACTCATCCCTATTGGAAAATTCCTTTACATGCGATAAGACACAGTATAATTTTCAGTTCCTTCTGTGGTACAAAACTATTTGGTATCACATCTGCATACGCTCCTCAGTTGTGCTGCGATTCCAAAGTTTTGGTTTCCACTTAATTAACACTACTGCGGATCTCTTTGAATTGAATATTAGGTACATGAACATCTTTCTTCTATTAAAAAGAGTTGCAAAATCACTTTTTTCTTTTCTTTTTCTTTCCTTTTTCACTTGTTCCTTTTTCTTACTTTTTCATTTAACTACTGAAGTCACAGCGGACTGTGACTGGGACAGCCACCTTAGCTCAACCTAATCTAACTCAAATATTTGGTTTGTGTAAAATAACAAATTTGCATAATTTTCGGAAATGGTTAGAATATTTAAAGCCCAAATTTTGTCCACCTTCAAGCCAATGCCTATACTAACTTTTCCTATTAGAGAGGCTATTTTACCCTTAACTTTGTTAATGCAAAAAAATCCGCATTTTAAAAGGGATACATAATTCGAATAGCCAATCATTTTCACACATTAATACAAACACAATCCTCTACCCTTATCAGCGTTGTGACATTATTATTAACACTACACCAACAAAACTGTCAACAGTCGTCAACGTCAACACAAGGCAACACTCGTTCATTACACGCCGTGTAGCACCACATATGCGCTTTGTACTCCAATACATTATATCATATTTGCTCAATACATACATACATACATACATACATACATACATACATACATACATACATACATACATACATACATACATACATATATACATACATACATACATACATACATACACACATACACACATACATAAATGCATATAATGTTCCACTGAGTTTTCGCTTGCTATACACGTACACTACTCTACATATGTTCTTGTGTGTGCGTATGTGTGTGTGTGCATAGTCTGAGTATTTCTTTTACGCCGCTTGCTGGCATAGCCATCAGTTGGTGTGTGACCACAGTGATAGATTAAGTTGCATGCCTCACACTACCGATCATCAATCAGCTAAGAGGACATGATGTTGGTGTTGCCACTTTGCTGTTGAGACAAACATGTTTCATCGCACGATTTATGGTTGCAAATAAATCTTTCATTGTCTTTTGCAGCCAACCAACCAGTTGCGACATACGTGCATGCATACATAGATGTTTATATATATTTTCCTGCTCTGCACATAGACAAAGAAGTACAATTGATAGCAGAGCAAAGCCAAAGGTACGATACAACAATAGAAGAGTGATTGGTAAAGAGTAAAGATATCAATGGATTAAAGTTCAGCGATTTAGAGAACGGAAAAATTAAGGCGTCCAATAAAGGAACTTTACTTTAATATGAAAGTATGTGAAAGGGTTTCAATTGAACATGAATTTTGCAGCTCCTAATCCGATGTGCATGCTGCCGAATCAGATGGATTTTCCACAAAAATGGGGTACCACTTGGAGGTTGGTTGTCATTCGGGTTTATATATATATATATAATTGGCGCGTACATCTTTTTGGGTGTTTGGCCGAGCTCCTTCTCCTATTTGTGGTGTGCGTCTTGATGTTGTTCCCCAAATGGAGGGACCTACAGTTTCAAGCCGACTCCGAACGACAGATATTTTTGTGAGGAGCTTTTGCATGGCAGAAATACACTCGAAGGCTTGCCACTGCCTGCCGAGGGGCGACCCCTATTAGAAAAATATTTTTCTTATTTTGGTGTTTTCACCGAGATTCGAACCAACGACCTCTCTGTGAATTCCGAATGGTAGTCACGTACCAATCCATTCGGCTATGGCGACCGCCATTCGGGTTTACCTTCATGTTTTTATCTAACATTTCGATTAGCTCGAGACAGACGGAGTGCTTGAATAAGTTACATAAGCATAAGGAAGATCTGGTAAGCTCAACCTGTAAGATAACCAGATAATCTATAAAAAAAAGTCCACCTCTAACCTGAAGATCCAACGCTTTTGCAGCCGCTCGTTGTGAGACAGTCGCTGCAAAACTTTGCGGGACCTTTAAATCTTATAAATATATGACAAAGTAGCCCCCCCCGAAGCTCCCTCTCTAGCTAGCCCTGGCCGTACCATCCATGCAGATTGTTTACCTCATCTTCAGTGCGGTTGCTTAGGCCACCAGGATATACATTTATATATATATAATAATAAATTATAGTCTCGCAGTGCGCGAGCAATAGGTGCATTACTCCCAAATTTAGACTTAAAGTTTTCCCCATAAATTTCAAATACAGACGCAACTTCATGCGCATTATCTGAGCATCCACTGAGTCCTTAATAGATGAAAAATTATTTAAATCGTACGCAAGGAGTAAGAAATTCGAAAAGGTAAAACATTTGCTTATTCGTTGATAAAAATTACAAAAAATAGTAGAAGATGCTCCCTTGGGGCACCTGAAGTAACAACAAAGTGGTTCATCAATTTTTACCACGCACCTTCTGCCCGTCAAATATGACTTAAACCATTGCAGAAATGTAAAGTGAAAGCCCAAGTAAGCTAAGTTTTTTACTATGAGTAGAACCTCGTGCGGCACTTTGTCAAATGCGTTAGAGCAGTCAGTGTAAACGCAATCAACTAGAAGTCCTTTAGAAAACGATGGCATACAGAATTCACTAAAAACAGATAGACAAGTAGTTGTAGAGCGGCCATTAACAAACCCATGTTGTTTTTGGTGAACTAAAGACTTAAATGCAAAATAAATTTTGTCCATTAAAATGCATTCAAACAGTTTAGAGATAGCTTGCGAATCGGTCTGTAATTTCAAACGTCCTTTTTTCTTCCTCTTAAAAAAAAAAGTGATGTGATGATTATAAATTTCCATTCATTTAAGGGGTTACATACATCCAGCAGCGCCAAAAATGCGCTAAAAGAAAAATTGTTTTTAGAAGGGATAACAATAGAAATAAATATAAGAAAATGTTATACATTGTTTACTAGTACTTCAATTTTATAAAAAAAACGTGCGTGTAGCGTAGTACCCAGAAGAGAGGTGAAACTTTCAAGGCCGACAAAAAAAGAGGGAGAGACCAGAGAGAGAATGAAAGAGAGAGAGAAAGAGAGAGAGAGAGAGAGAGAAAGAAAGAATATATATCTAAATAAATTCACAACATTTGCAGAGAATACAAATAGACAAAATTTACAAAAAATGGAGAAGAGTCGACCGGTGGAGGTAAACACCGGACACAATATGATAAAAATATCGAAAATCAAATTTATAGAGAAAACACTTTCGAATATTAAAAAAAAACCGCATACAAAATATTAAAAACTGTATGATTTATCAAGTTTGAGTTTTAAATTTCAAGTGTATTTTGCTCGAGGTCGCGCGCACTTAAAGCAATAACTTAAAATGAATTTTTTAATTTAATCTTCAATTTCCAGCTTTATATTGTATGCCTTCTAGATCAGTAAGCAATTTTTGTTGTTTATTTTTTCCAGTGGACGAGATGTTCTTTGTTGCTTTCATAACCTTGATTCGTGCGATTTTAGCTGGTTCGGAATTTCTTCGCGGCAATATCTTTATATCCAATTCTAAATAATCTTTCCATTCTTAATAAACTCTCTGCTTTAGAATAACAAATGAACCGATAGGCTGAAAAGCTCCGAAAGTAACGGCAAGCTGCCTCAAACGAAGGACACAACTACCCGTGCGCATCAAACTCTCGTCGAGCAGTTACATTTTCTACCATAACTTTGTATCTATGGGAAATTTTTACAATCGATAAATACGCCCAAAACTTTAAAGAATAATATAATTTAGAAAGAAATCGATCTTTGTTTAATTTTGGACGTATGTAACCCCTTAAGAAAGTGCCTACGAATCACTACGAATTGCTAATACTGAACAATTCATAAGCAAAGTAGCTGAAAGACCGTCAGCATGTGTATGTGATGATGGTTTGAGGGAAACCATCCTCTTGAAAATGTCATCTGATGAGATCTGCAGATTGCCAAAATTACGGATGAGGATATCTCGGATGAAGGGTCAGGGGACCTCTCATCAGCCGTGACATAATTTGACATAAAAAAATCTGCACATAAATCAGCTAATTCGGCAGATGTACTTGCAAATTTATCATTCATTATTATTCACTATAGTCTCCCTGAACATCCATACACTTGTTCTAACGAGATTCCAATTTATGAAGTCCGTCGCTGAAGTGAGAATCTGAAAGGGCTGCAAAAACGCTCCCACAGCACAGAAGGAAGTCGCTAGAGATCAAATCTGGTGAATACGGTGGATGCTCCAACAATTTAATTTTTAATTCATAGATTTTAGCCATTTTCAAAATGCTCTTGTGGTACGGTGCATTGCCCTGATGAAAAATAATTTTTTTTCTTTTGCAAACTGGGTAGTTTTTGAATATTTTTTTCCTTAAGTTGGTCTTAAAGGTTAAAATGATATTCAAAATTTATTGTTTTACCAGTTTGCAAATGACCTGGACAAACGAATGTCTTTTCGCATCTCAAAAAACTGATGCTAACTCCTTGAAAGCAAAAATGAAAAATGCATGACTCTGCACAATTTGGAAGCCTTGTTGTGGCTATTTATTATTTCGTTTGATAAAAATTTTATTCATTTATTTAGTTTATGAAAATTTCACTAGTGAACAATTTTTGTATTATGCATTAAAAATTTTATTATTTTGTAGCTTACTGACTGTGACCGCCGATATATAAACGCGCGCAAGAGAGAGGTCCGTGAGCGGGGTGTAGAGTGTTGAGTACCAAACATAAAGCCAAGTACGGTGATCAAGTTAGTGTAGTAGCATTAAGCTAAGTACATTGACGAGATACAGGTCTCATGTCCTCAATATGCCGGTGGGCCCGCGGCGATGTGGGTTGCAGCAGCTCTTGAGAGTCTTCCATGGTAACATTTGTCATGGTAATAGGATGTCTCGGTTGAAGATGCATCAGTTGAGGATGATTCGATTCAAGATGCATCACTTGAGGGGTTTGCATTTTAAGACTTCGCATTTTGAGTTTTTAGTCTAAATTTTGAATCCCGTGTATATATGACTTTCGAGTTATGAGTTTTTGAACCTTCAGTTAATAGGTTCCAGTTGTTTAGTTCTGGGTTTTGAATTTTTGAGCTCCATGTTTTTGAGTTTTCAGGTTTAAGTTTTGATTCTTTATTTTCCGATGTTGCGGTGTCCGGTGTTTGCGAGTGCTCAAACCTATTTGGTTTGAGTTTTGAGTTAAGATTTGTTTCTGTGCTTAAACGTAGTTTTTTTTAAATTATTAAACAGTAATTAAATTTTCGGAGGATGGTTCCATGTGTAGAAGTCCACGCAAGTGGGGAAAGTTACTGATCGCCATTCACTTGGGAGTGGCCAGGACGATTCTTCTACATATGGTTCAAGCAGCTCACAACGGCCGGGATTAGCCCACGTATCCTCTGGGTAGCTTCCGAACACCCGTTCGGGAGTGAGCTAACGTGAGAAGGCGAAGCATTCCAGGATAGCTGGTTGTGCGCTGGGTTTGGGACCCGCCACTTAAAAATCCCCCCCAATGAAAAGAATTAACAAGCCTCGGATGAGAACTGCCTTTACTGATGACGACCCCTGCAAACGAAATAAGGAATATGATTTGAGGGCATGCACCTGGAATGTCCGGTCCCTTAATGGGGAAGGTGCCTCTGCCCGGCTGGTTGATGTCCTCGTGAGAGTAAAGGCTGACATCACTGCCATCCAAGAGATGCGATGGACGGGGCAAGGTAAGAAAAACCTAGGACCTTGCGACGTCTACTACAGCTGCCATGTAAAGGAGCGCAAATTCGGTGTCGGATTTGTTGTGGGAGAGAGACTTCGTCGCCAAGTACTGTCGTTCACTCCGGTGGACGAGCGTCTCGCAACAATCCGCATCAAAACCAGATTTTTCAGCATATCGCTAATTTGCGCCCACGCCCCGACGGAAGAGAAGGACGATGCGACCAAAGATTCCTTCTATGAGCGCTTGGAACGTTCCTATGAGCGCTGCCCCCGTCACGACATAAAAATCGTGCTTGGCGACTTCAACGCCAGGGTGGGCAAGGAGGGAATTTTTGGTCCCACAGTCGGAAAATTCAGCCTACACAACGAAACATCCGGTAACGGACAGAGGCTGATCGACTTCGCCGGGGCCCGAAACATGGTAGTCTGCAGCACCAGATTCCAGCATAAAAAGATACACCAAGCTACCTGGCTGTCTCCTGATCGGAAAACGCGAAACCAGATCGATCATGTTGTGATAGATGGAAGACACGCTTCTAGTGTATTAGATGTACGTACGATCCGAGGACCCAACATCGACTCGGATCATTACCTTGTTGCAGCCAAGCTGCGCACCCGCCTCTGTGCAGCAAAAAACGTACATCTACCTGCGCAAAGAATGTTCGACATCGAAAAGCTGCAATCACAACAGACAGCCAGAAGATTCGCCACTCGACTCTCACTCCTGCTCTCGGAGAGCACTGCCCAACAAACCGGCATGCGCGAGCAATGGAGCAACATTTCTCGTTCCCTACGTACCGCCGCCGAAGAAGAAATCGGATTCCGGCGAGCCCGAAAAAACAATTGGTACGACGAGGAATGTCATGCTGCCGCAGAAAGAAAGGATGCCGCCTATAGAGCCACGCTCCGATCGGGCGCAACGCGAGCCATGTGGGATCGCTACAGAGAGCTGAAAAAGGAAGAGAGACGTATTATCCGACAGAAGAAACGAGAGGCCGAAATACGTGAGTGCGAGGAGCTTGAGATGCTGGCCAATAGGAACAACGCCCGAAAATTTTACCAGAAAGTTCGGCGGCTTACAAAAGGTTTTAAGACCGGGGCGTTGTCCTGTAAGAACAAAGACGGTGATCTGGTGACTGACGTACAGAGCAATCTTAAATTATGGAGGGAACACTTCTCGAACCTGTTAAACGCTGACAGCTGCGCATGTCATAGAGAATGTGAAGATCCCGATACCCCAATCGTTGACGACGGAATTGTCGTTCCGTTACCCGACCATGACGAGGTGAGAATAGCAATATCACGGCTAAAGAACAACAAAGCCGCGGGCGCCGACGGACTGCCGGCTGAGCTATTCAAACATGGCGGCGAGGAGCTGGTAAGGTGCATGCATCAGCTCCTATGCAGAATATGGTCGGATGAAAGCATGCCTGCCGATTGGAATTTAAGTGTGCTCTGCCCAATCCATAAGAAGGGCGATCCTGCAATTTGTGCCAATTACCGCGAGATTAGTCTTCTAAATATCGCCTATAAGGTTCTA
Source organism: Anastrepha ludens (assembly GCF_028408465.1). Classification (NCBI taxonomy): domain Eukaryota; kingdom Metazoa; phylum Arthropoda; class Insecta; order Diptera; family Tephritidae; genus Anastrepha; species Anastrepha ludens. The sequence continues at coordinate 11,907,754 of NC_071499.1, forward strand.
GCGAGCGTATTGTGTGAAAGGCTGAAGCCCACCGTCAACCAACTGATTGGACCTTATCAGTGTGGCTTCAGACCTGGAAAGTCTACCATAGACCAAATATTCACAATACGCCAAATCTTGGAAAAGACCCATGAAAGGAGAATCGACACACACCATCTTTTCGTCGACTTCAAAGCTGCATTCGACAGTACGGAAAGGAGTTACCTGTATGCCGCGATGTGTGAATTTGGTATCCCCGCAAAACTAATACGGCTATGTAAGATGATGTTGCTCAACACCAGCAGCGCCGTCAAAATTGGGAAGGACCTCTCCGAGCCGTTTGATACCAAACGAGGTTTCAGACAGGGTGACTCGCTGTCGTGTGACTTCTTTAACCTGATGTTGGAGAGCATCGTACGAGCCGCAGAACTTAATCGCTCAGGCACAATTTTTTATAAGAGCGTACAATTGCTGGCGTACGCCGATGATATTGACATCATCGGCCTTAACAACCGCGCTGTTAGTTCTGCCTTCTCCAAACTGGATAAAGAGGCAAAGCGAATGGGTTTGGTGGTGAACGAGGACAAAACGAAGTACCTCCTGTCTTCAAACAAACAGTCGGCGCACTCGCGTATCGGCACCCACGTCACTGTTGACAGTTATAATTTTGAGGTTGTAAAAGACTTCGTGTATTTAGGAACCAGCATTAACACCGATAACAATGTCAGCCTTGAAATCCAACGTAGAATCTCTCTTGCCAACAAGTGCTACTTTCGACTAAGTAGGCAACTGAGCAGTAAAGTCCTCTCTCGTCGAACAAAACTAACACTCTACAAGACTCTCATCATGCCCGTCCTAACGTATGGCGCAGAAGCTTGGACGATGACAACATCCGATGGAGCGACGCTTGGAGTGTTCGAGAGAAAGATTCTGCGTAAGATTTTTGGACCTTTGCACGTTGGCAACGGCGAATATCGTAGACGATGGAACGATGAGCTGTATGAGCTTTACGACGACATAGACATAGCGCAGCGAATAAAGATCCAGCGGCTTCGTTGGCTGGGTCATGTCGTCCGAATGGATACAAACGCTCCGGCTTTGAAAGTATTCGATGCGGTACCAGCTGGTGGTAGCAGAGGAAGAGGGCGGCCTCCTCTGCGTTGGAAAGATCAGGTGGAGAGGGACTTGGCTTCACTTGGAGTGTCCAATTGGCGCCGGTTAGCACGAGAAAGAAACGACTGGCGCGCTTTGTTAATCTCGGCCAAAATCGCGTAAGCGGTTATCGCGCCAATTAAGAAGAAGAAGAATTAAATTTTCGTGTCTATTAATTGTAGTTGATATTTTTACCTTTTTATTTTACTTAACAAAAACGATTTTTGAAAATAACAACAAAGATCAGTTTGAAATTGGCTTTACTTCGTCACCGTCACGGTTTCACTTCCAAATTTATTATTCTTATTACGTTTTTCGTGTTATTTGGTATAAAATCATTTTTCAGCAAAACAATTACCATCCCTGGGAATTTTTTAGTCAACCAACTAACCGGAGCTGATACGCTCACAGCGAAGGGATTGTCGTCTTTCTCTACAAGGAGGCGAAAAGCTTCGCTGAAAAACTCGTTTCGATTGAATTGTATGTCAACAGCACTCAAAAAACCTCTTATATAAATTTTGCTTGCTTTCTACCGAATCCATAAATAAATATTAGGAGCGCAACTAAGTTCCCGCTGTTTGTCAATAGATGCCGCCAGCAATGTGTGCTACTCGATTCTAACATAACCTAAATGTCATAAAACAAGCCTAGGCATATGGTTAATACACTGCTTCGACGTCTTAGCGATTTTGTTTTGGGATCATATACTTTTGCTTTTGTGAAAATGTCCGATTCTGTGCCGAATAATCGTCATTTGCGTCATTTTTTCTTTCTCGCCTGTGAACAACTGCTCCAGCGGCAAAAAAGCGAAAATGAAGAGTTTTCTTCATCGCATCGTGACTGATGGATTCATTACAGCAATCCAAGGAAAAGAAAGTCATGAGGACTGCCCTGCCATGCTTCTACGTCGTCACCTCGGCCGAATATTCACGCTGTGAAGCTTATGTTATGTATTTGGTGGGACCAAGTTAGAGTTATTTATTATGAACTGTGAAAACGAAGCGAAACCATCACTGGGGATCGGTATCGACTTCAATTGATGCGAGTGAGCCGAGAACTGTCGAACGAGAAGCGGCCGCAATACGCGGAGAGGTATGAAAAACTGATTCCACAGCATCCATAGCATGACAACGCTCGGCCTCACATTGCCAAACCCGTTAAAACCTACCTGGAAACACTGAAATGGGAAATCCTACCCTACCCGCCATATTCTCCAGATATTGCGCCGTCCGATTATCACCTGTTCCGATCGATGGCACATGGTCTAACTGACCAGCAGTTATATTCTCATGACGACATCAGAAAATGGCTTGATCTGTGGATATCCTCAAAAGATGAACAGTTAAACAGCGACGGTAAACAAATCCACCAGAAAGATGGGGAAAAGTAATAGCCAGCGATGGGCAATACTTTCAATAATTCACTTGCAACCATTTTTTTGGAATAAAGTTGTATTTTTATCAAAAACACGGCGAGAACTTAGTTGCGCACCTAATATCATTTCATATTTTACCACACATTTCATTGAAACTTTTTTCTTCAACCTTCTTTGAAATGAGTCAAAATAAAGAACAAAAAAATATTTTTTTCCCAAACGAAAATATCTTCAGCGATAATTTTTGGTCCTTAGGTAACTCAATGCATGCCAAAACCAATGAAAAAGTTAAAAAATCTACCAGCGGTACTTAAAAATTAATTTGAAATGTGGTACATTTCCCACATATTCCCAATCAAATGCATATAAATTCAAAGGGGTCCACCTACACCCGAAGTGCCCGACCGAAGATGTAACTTTTTAAATCCTGTTTTCGTCCTGTTCGAGGATTCTTTTTAAAAGGTTAACTCCATAAATCGATAGAAAATTAATTTTTAGGAAGCTAGCTGGAAGCTCAAGTCGTTAGCTACAATAGAAATATGTTCGATTCACGTCCAAAATCGAAAAAGGTCTGGCCAGATCCGATGTGCCCAATGGGGGGTTTACTTTTTTGAATTATTATATTATTATTTTATTACTATTTTATTAGATTTTTTAAAAACGGCCCGTTACCCGTTTTGCTGCCAGTTGCACATATCATGTACTCAACACTGGCGTGAAACGATTCGTGATGACTTGCCAAACCATACTGACCTTCTTAACTGCCAAACCATAGTTATCGACATCGATAGTTCTCGTGGAACTGAAAAAAAGAGCACCCAATAAATTGGGTTAGGGAAAAAGTAATGTCGTATTTTGTCAATTGAGCGCGATATTTAAACATATCTTGCGTTGTACATATTGCATCGGGTCACACTAAACGGCGATTTGAAGATGACAATCTGTACTACAAGTGTCTCTTTGACAGTGTTGTGATCGTACGTTTTAGTCTTAAGTTATAGCGCGTCAAAGATGGAGTCCACCAAGCAAGAAATTCGTCATATTTTACGTTTTTACTATCTTAGAGGTAAAAATGCAACGAAGGCGGCGGCAAAAATTTGTGAAGTTTATGGGCCTGATACTGTAACGATTCGCATAGCACAGCGTTGGTTCGATCGATTTCATTCTGGTGTAGTAGATGTCGAAGATGCACCCCGTACTGGTAGGCCAATCGTCGTAGAGACTGATAAAATCGTTGAAATTATCCAAAGATACCGGGATGTGAGCGTTCGCTCGATTAGTCAGGAACTAGGTGTAGACCACAAACCCGTTTGGTATCATTTGCAGAAGATTGGATTTCAAAACAAGCAGGATGTTTGGGTGCCACACGTTTAGACGTAAAAAAATCTCTTGGACCGAGTCAACGCTTGCGATTCTCTCCTAAAACGGAACGAACTTGACCCATTTTTGAAGTGGATGGAGACTGGCGATGAAAAACGGATCACATACGACAACGCCAAGCGAAAAAGATCGTGGTCGAGTAGCGGCGAGCCGGTCCAAACCATCGCCAAACCCCGATTGGCCGCCAGGAAGGTTTTGCTGTGTTGTTTGGTGGGATTGGAAGGGAATTATCCACTATGAGCCGCTCAACTATGGCCAGACCCTTAATTCGGTCCTCTACTGTGAGCAACTTGACCGTTTGAAGCAGGCGATTGACCAGAAGCGGCCAGAATTGGTCAATAGAAATGGTGTTGTGTTCCACCAAGACAACGCTCGTCCTCACACATCTTTGATGACACGCCAGAAGCTACGGGAGCTCGGATGGGATGTCCTATCGCACCCTCCATATAGTGCGGACCTGGCACCAAGTGACTATCATCTTTTCCGGTCCTTGTAAAACGCCCTTGGTGGTACCAAGTTGGCCGCAAAAGAGGCTTCCGAAAACTGGTTGTCTGAGTTTTTTGCAAATAAGGAGGGGGGGTTTTATAAAGGGGGGATAATGAAGTTGCCTTCTTAATGGCAACAAGTTTGCGAACAAAACGGGGCATATTTAACTTGAATCGGATAATTCTAAGTACGTTAAGTAAAGCGTCAAATTTCGATCACAAATACGACATTTCTTTTTCCCCAACCCAATATGTAACTATGTTTATAACGAACGTAAGAAAAATATACTTTGCCTCATTTATTTGATTTATTCCACTTATTTTATTTATTTTATTTATTCTTCTACTCACAGTTGTTGATTTTTCTGCTCTATTCTTCTGCCTACATAGGACGGATTTAGGACTTTGTGTAATAAAGCAGCAAAAGTTTGCGTATTTCAGCGAGCGAAAAAGTAGCAACGAAGTTGTTAAACATTTTAGAATTTTTCTAGCATACATTTCTGCGTACAAATGGTGTGCGTGTGTGTATGTGTGCGTGCGAGTGCGTGCGTTTAACTACACAGATGAAAGTAAGTCGAGCACGTATTTCAATTTCACTTATTTTTAAATTATATTCTTGCACAGTAGAATAGCAAGCCAAGGCAAGCCCAGCCAAGCGCAGGGAAGAGGGTATTGATTCACATCTTGTTGCACAGTATTATATGGCATGTCTTCTGCTTCGTATGAAAATGAAATACACATACATATGCATATACTTTATATATAAATTGATACGAGCATATTTGTGTGTGTGTGCGTGTGAATGCCAGCAACAGCAAAAAATGCATTCCCCTATTTCATGCTAATACTCATATTCAGTTAGTTCTTACACATTCATATGAGAATGTATGTATGTTTATTTAACTGTAACTGTATGTAAGTATTGTACGCATGAGCGTATTGCATGTGGGTGCGCGCTAGTCAAGCGATGGAGCAATGGAGCCATGGAGCAATGGAGGAAAATGCAATTTTCTTCGTAGCGCAAACAATTTAATTTAAAGTCAACCCAGTTTGCACTAGGCAACTCAGCTAGGTTATGCATATGTATATGTTTCTCTGCGTATGTGAATGTTTATTTTACCAACTAATGCAAACGCACAAATAAGATCACGCAAAATACCTGCAGGGAAAGTCTGAATGAGTGTCGCCAATAACTAGTTGCAAACTGGTACAATTTTGACAATTGTGAATTACTTCTTTACGCGCATTTGTATAGCAGTGCCTTTATTGATTTCCTACATTTAGGGTTTCAATTATGGAATCATTTTTCATCCTTTGTCGTAGCATTCAAAAAGCATTTCAAGCTTAGCTGGAAGAGGCATGCTGAGGCAACCTTGTCCAAAGCAACAATCTGCAAACGTCTAGCAAGGAAATCATAGGACTGTAGCAGAAAAATTCTGAGATGGATGTACATACATCACGATGTAAAACCAATGGTGACATATGGAGCGGTCTCTTGGGCATCGAAAGTCATTCCCTTAACGGTGCGGGCAGCGCTTAGCATGCGAGTGCATCACGGAGGCTATGCGGACCTGAGCTGACACGGCTTCTTATAGTCATTTAGCAATCAGCCAACCCGCTGAATATTATCAAGGAAGGCTTCCGGAGATGAAAAGTAATGCCATCTAAAAAACATAGACGTGCTGAGAATACAGCAGCTTCCACTTGCCCAGCTAACCAGAGATGATTCACTAAAGTCAACAAATTCGAGAAAGAATTGTTCAGAATTGAACTGAACAGTAAGTTAAACTAGAGTAGACCTGCATTTAAAAAGAAGTTCAGAATTGAACTGAACAATAAAATAAATTCGAGTAGACCTGCATTTGAAAAAAAATCCAGAAGCATACCCAGCACTGGTACACAGGTGGCTCGAAGACCCGTGACGGCATAGGCGGTAAAATGTACGGCACCAGAACCAAGTGCGCTGTGCCGATGGGCAGTTTTCTAAGCATTTGCAAGCGGAGATGCATCCCATTTGGCTATGTGCAGGATAAACCTAGACAGAAATTTCCGGAATCAGTGAATTAACATTCTGAGTCACAGTCAGGTGGCACTCATGGCCCTATCGTGCTGTGAGATCAAATTTCACTGGCCCTTGAGTGTATCGAGAAACTTAATCTACTAGGAATGTCCTATCGCTTCTGTCTAATTTAGGTCCCAGGATACAGAGGTATAAGGGGGAATGAACTAGCGGACGCATTGGCGAAAAAGGTTGCGGCCTCGCCGTTAATAGGACCCGATCACCTCCTTGCTATCTGACAACACACCATCAAGAAGAAGCTTAGGAGGGAAAAGCTAGGGATAAGGGAGATTTGTTGTCACCAAACAATGGGACTACGCCAGGCCAAATCCTTAATTGGAGGGTACATCCAAAAGAGGTTTCAAAAACTCATAACTCTCCGCAAGTGTAATTAAGAAGGCTCACGGGCATTCTTACAGGTCACTGCAGACTGCGGAGTCATCTGCACATAATCGGAATTTGCTCCACGAACTCTTGTCGTTTCTGCGACCAGTCTCAGGAGACTCCAATGCACCTTCTCCTGGAATGCAGGGCTATAGCGCGTACACGATTGAGACATGTTGGCCACCTGCAACCAGAAGAAAGGCATATACCCTCAATTTGACCCAGCTCCATTCTGAGTTTAATAGGGGATCTGGGTCTGGATGAGGTACTGTGATGAGTAGAGAGCACAAAAAGCCATGAGGTCGAAGTGGAAACTTGATAAAGAATATAATATAATCTAATTTCTAATATATATGACACTTAAAGTTACATGGCATGCTGCTTTCTTCTATTTTTATGAATTCCAATACTTTCGGGTTCTCGGAAATTGCTACTGAGTCGGGCTCAACAATTCTACAAACTCTTTCTGCTTAAACAAACAAGCAAAAGAGTTCCTTCGTGCACAAAATCTTCCAGAAAAGGCACTTCCTCTTATTGTAAATGCTCCATGCCATCTCAAAGAAGGCAAGTTAAACAACCACGACGGCCAAATATCGATATTGTGATTTCCTTCAAACTGTACGACTTTAACACAACTCATGGATCAAAACGAACTACAAAATTGAACTACGAAAAGTTCCTCTTAAGTCACATCGTGGAGAAACTACCGATGAGTCACTACGAAATGTCGGCCTGAAAAATGCTATATTCTTTTTAGCCAGTGCATGGGATGCTCTTACTACAACTTGAATTCATTCAACGTTTCAAAAACTTTTTGAAAAAGCATGTGACTGGGGTTGTGACAATATTATTCCTCTTTCGAAGTTGCAATTACAGATAGCTGATGATGCATGCAATATTCAATTCAGTGCAACTTTGCTTCAGGAAGTGGAACCATTGCTGCAAATCTCCCACTCTGAAATCGAGCAATAGATTGTTGAACCTCACGTGGAACCCACAGCTTTAAATGAAAAATACTCTAATGAAGACGACAAAACAGTCGGTGATGAGCCAACGACGTGATGCTAAATACGAATAAAATTACATCGGAGAAGACAATATCAGCATTCAATATATGCTTGGATTGGGCAGGTCAAAATAATGCTTGGTGAAACGATGTAATGGATGCTGCAGAGGCCTAGAAACAGAAACAAAACAAACCAAAATCGAAAATTTATTTAATTTGAAATGAGACTTATCGCCTTAAAGTGTCTTTAATTCATATAATAAAAACAAATATACTTGGATTGCTATCAGTAAAAAATCTTTTTTAATTTATATGGAGAAAAAACCTCAGTACTTGCGACAACCTCAAAATTTGCACCGAGCCCGGTTTTCACTACGTGCAAGCATCGACTTTCTACTGTTATGGAATTTTAATTTTTTTACTTAACAATCAGATTTCGGCGGCGGAGCGTACTAGGTATCAACTGAATACTTTAGTACCACTTCCGATCATATTTGATATCATCTGTCGAATTTAGTACCAATTTAGAACTATATAAATAGGGATGCAGAGTATTCTGTCAAAAAAGGGTTGCTGTGCATACAAGATTTTATCTTATGAATTTAGTACCAGCTTTTAGCTATCGAAAAATTAATGTAAGCGTATTGGATATCATCTGTAGATTTTAGTACTAGCAGCACATATTGCACATTCTTTTTAGAATTTAGTACTCATTCTCTATTGGGGTTAAAAAGAATACAGAGCTCATTTGATATCATCTGTCGAATTTAGTACTACTTCCGAATTATCAAAAAAGGGACTCCATGCCCATCAGATTTTATCAAATTAATTTAGTACCAGTTTTTAGCTACGGGAAAACTTCTACAGGACGACTAGGTCTTACATGTGGAATTTGGTACTAGTTCCCAACTATTGAAAAATGGATGCAGACCACATAAAAACATCATTTGCATTTAGTACTAATTTCGTACCATCCATAAACAAGAGCAAATCATATTTGGTATCCTTCGCAGAATTTAGTACAATTCCGTGATATTAAAAAAGTTTGCAGAGGATATTTGATGTCATCTGCAGAATTTAGTACTAATTTTCAACTATCAGAAAAAGAATGCAGAGTATGCTAGATTGTATCTAATGAATTTAGTACTAATATTTAACTATGAGAAAACTTATGTCGGGCGTACTATATCTAAAATATGAAATTTAGTACTAGTTAGTAACTATCCAGATATGAGTAAAGAGCGCAAGTATAATGTTTCGAATTTAGTACTAATGCCAAAGTATCAAAAACTGGCATATATCAAATTTGGATTTAGTACTAATTTTTAACTATTAGAGAACGAATGCCGGGCTAACCAGATCTCAGATATTAAATTTAGTACTAATAAGAATGTCATATTTTTAATTTAGTACTAATTCCGAACTATCTTCAAAAGAGCTTAAACAAAGAATTTAGTACTATTTTTTAACTTTTTTCAAATATGGAATTTAGTACTAATTTTTAGCTATTAGAGAACGTATGCCGGGTATACCAGATTCCAAATATTAAACTTAGTACTAGTATAAATATCATATTTCTAATATAGTACTAATTCCGAACTATCTTCAAAGGCGTTTATACAATGGATTTAGTATTATTTTTAAGCATTTTTCAAATTTGGAATTTAGTACCAATTTTACCCGATCTCAAATATCGAATTTAGTACTAATTTCGAACTTTCTTCACAGGATTTTATTGAATGCATTTTGTACCATTTTTAACTTTTTTCAAATATGGAATTTAGTACTAATTTTACCAGATCTCATGTGTTGAATCTAGTATGTACTAATTCCGAACTTTCTTCAAAGGATTTTGTACAATGAACTTAGTATTATTTTTAACTTTTTTTCAAATATGGAATTTAGTTCTAGTTTATAACTCTCCAGAAATGAGTATAGAGCGCAAATATCATATGTAGAATTTAGTACTAACTCCGAGCTATCGAAAAAAGTATGCAGAGCGCACGAGGTCACCAAATATGGAATTCGCCACTATGGAAGGTATGCAGAGAGTATTAAGTGGCTTACTTCAAGTTTAGTACTAGCTCCTAACTGTCAAAAAACATATATAGTGCAAACTAGATCTCATCCAAACTATCCAGTCATATCCAAAGTCATAGAAGGCATACAAGATATCATCCCCGAAATTTAGTAATATTCGCGAGCTATCGAAAAAGGCATGTAGCGGAACAGTTGACACCTTACGAAGTAAATTTACCAATTAATATAGTAAAGATTCAGTACTAGCGGATTTTCCTGCTGGGTGGCAGTATGCATACACTTGTGCATGAAAATGTGAAAAAGCATGAAAGGAAAAAAGTAGCCGAAAGTCAACCTTTGCATTGTATCCCTGTTTCAATTGCTCCCTTCCTGTTACTTACATTTATAAGGTATTTTTCTGCAGTCAATTGGATGTGTATGTGAGAATGTGTGCTCTCATGTGTTCATGGTCTACTTACTTGCTATGTGCAGTTAAGTATAGTAATGTGTGCAGTGCCATGCATTTGTCAGTATTTCCGTACTGGATATTGTCTTCTGCTAAACTGGATTGGTGTTCCATAACATTTATTCAAAATGATGCTGAAATATACACTTGCACTTATCACACACACACACACACACATGCAGTTACATGTTTGCACAAATTTCTTACGATACCAGAAGTTTGAATTTAAAATTGAGGATATAAGTAAATAGAGTTTTACATAAATATTTGATGCAGCTCTGGATTCTTTGTGCTCGGTTTTTGCTTTTTCAATCAAACGATGCTAATAGGATGAGGGATGAGGAGCAGATTCCACTCAGTGGTGAAGGTGAGGGGAAATAGCATTGCTGTATGTATTTAAAAATTATGTCTAATGATTGAACTTTAAGCATCCTTAAAGTCCAATCAATTATAAAAGTGACTCTGTTATTCACACCTACTCAAGGGTTTTCCAATATTTATTTTATTATTATTTTAAATAGCCCGCTATTTCGGTAGATGTCACTTTTGAAGCTGTCATTTTTTTCATATTTGACAAGTAAAAACTACGCCATTAATAAAAATGGAACGATACACGCTTAAACAAGGCATTGAAATTATTAAAATTCACTATAAAAATGGTAAAAATTTGGCAGAGATGGTTCGTAAAACTCAAACATTTTTGGGTCATCGTGAAGCACCTTGTCGGATCGCAATACAGAAATTTTTTTTTTATATTTATTTTTAAGACAACAACTAGTCATGACTGACCAACGAGCTGTTTACATCGAGTAACATAAGATTTTAAAAGCAATACATTCTATTGCATATTATTGAGCATGAGCTACCAGTTCAAAAGGTTTTGTAGGCTTCAAACGTCTTCTTAGATAGCTAGTATTAAGCAAATTGCTAGCTTCTTGATTTGGGTGTAGGCGAAGTCTTTCCTTGTGAGACGCTGCCAATTTGTTAATTTCTGCGGTGATGGTCGGTACTTTTAAGTCATGATGAAGGTCACTGTTTCTTATGTACCATGGGGCATTTTGTGTATGACTTCTATATTGCTTTTCTTTGCACAACCCCATAGTTGTGAACCATACATACAGACCGGCTTGCAGTGAACAGACAGTTGCGAGTTTCTGCTCAGGAGCCATTGGTGGTTTCGCAATTTCATTTCTAATTCATCTTTTTTCATCTTGATGTGCTCCTTCCATTTAAGTTTCGCGTCCAGTATCATACCGAGGTTTTTGCTGTATTTGAGTACGGTACTTGATTGCCGAATATGCTTATTGGGGTAAATGTAATTTTTTTAGTTGTAAAGTTGATATGTGTAGATTTTGAGTTATTCAACGCAATTTTCCATTTAGTCGTCCAAGCCGGTATTGCATCGACAGCGTTTTGAAGTTTCTGTGTTGATTTTATTTCTGTGTTGTCAACAGTAAGGATTGCAATGTCATCTGCAAATGTGGCTATGAATGAATCTCTAGGTGATGGCATGTCGTATGCGTAGAGTAAGTATAGAACATGTCCAAGTATGCTACCTTGTGGAACCCCTGCTTTGATTAGCTTTAGTTCAGAAAATTAATTTTCATATTTTACTTGAAAAAATCTGTCTTGTAAGTATGACTCTATAATGTCACAGAAGTCAGGTGGAAGAATGCTTCTTAATTTTTTAATTAGACCTGCGTGCCAAACTTTGTCTAAAGCCATAGCTACGTAAAGAAATATAGCAGAACAAACTTGTTGGTTTTCAAAGGATTTTTCAATTTTACTAGTTATTCGATGAATTTGCTCAATGGAGGAATGTTGAGCGCGAAAGCCAAATTGGTGTTGCGGGATAAGATTCGATCTTTCAATAGAGAGCTGTAAGCGTTCCAGTAGTACTTTCTCAAAAACTTTTGAAATCGTCAGTAGTAACGATATTGGCCTGTACGACGTCGATTCGTGCGGCGGTTTGCCTGGTTTAGGCATCATTATGACTACCGCAACTTTCCAGCAGGTGGGTACAAATTTTAGTGCAAGACAAGCATTAATTATGTCTCTTAATCTATTTATAGCTTTGTTAGTCAGCTTTTTCAGAACCTCTGCAGCGATATTATCAAAGCCTGGTGATTTTTTATTTTTAAGTTCACGTTGTATAATGTGTTTTATATCTTGCACTGTGACTTGAGACAATATTTTGTTGCTAGGCACATTGGAATCTTAATTTGTTATTGCGTCATCATGATCATGTGCATCGTCTGTAGAGAAAGTTGCCATTAGAGTTTCTGCAAAAGCATTGGCTTTCCGGAATCACTTCTAGCCCACTTGCCATCTAATTTTTAAGTCGGCGGGATATGTTTCATTGGCCTTTTCAATCGTTTTGTGCATTTCCTAAAAGAATACCCGGTACTCCGCTCCGTGCTTAGGCTGGTAACATACAAATTGATAGAATCATCTTTAAACGATCTTAAAGACCGTTTTAAAGTTTGGCTTGCATTATTGGAGTTATAATTAACGCCGAATAATTTTCTCCTACTTTGAGGTGTGCTCTCCCATGCAGATTTCTGTATAGTCTTAGTAAACTTAAGCGATTCGATTTCAACGTCGTCGGTGGTGTATATATTTACCTCAGACTCAATATGATCATCTAATTTCTGGCGAAATTGGTGAAAAAATTCGAGCTGTTGAGACAAGTTAGTGACAGCCGAAAATCGAAAATATTGCTGTTGTAGCCGAAAGAAAACCCAGGTTTGTCTATTCCTCGTCGTTCTTTGGAGTTAGGCATTCCACAAACGTCATTACACCGTATTTTGCATAAAGATTTGGGCCTAAAGGTTTGTAAACTCCAGTTGACACAAGAACTGAAGCCGGCCGATCATCAACAGCGTCATGTCTTTGCTGATTTGGTCATTGAAATGCATGAAAATGATCCGGAATTCCATCGAAAAATCATTTTGAGTGATGAGGCCCATTTACACCTCGGTGGCTTCGTTAACAAGCAAAATTGTCGGATCTGAGGCTCAGAAAATCCAAGAGTTATTATTGAAAAGCCTCTTAATCCTCAATGCGTGACTGTTTGGTGCGGTTTATGGTCCGGCGGAGTCATTGGACCTAACGTTTTCGAAAATGAAGCTGGATCAACAGTTACAGTGAATGGATTGCGCTATCGAGAGATGATTAACGAGTTTTTATGGCCGGAATTGGATGGTATTAATCTGGTCAACGTTTATTTTCAACAAGACGGCGCTATTTGCCACACAAGCCAGGAAACCATTCTTTGAATATCAAAATAACACCTCTTATTGGAAAAACACTTAACTATGGTCAAAGTCTTCTTGATATCATTTATGACCTTCCATCGAAAGTGATTTGTGAGAGAATGAAACCCGTCAGCAGCCAACGAAATGGTTCTTACCAGAGCGACTTCAAACCTTGGAAAATCCAGGACCATGATCCAAGAATAATTCAACCAACCACTAACTTTACGTATATTTTAAGACCGCTTTTGATAGCAGAAAAGCTGACTACACAACTCTCTGTCTGTATTTGGTGTCACTACGAAACTCACAGCGCTATATATCGTAGAATGGCCTTGAGTTCAACCTTCAATTACATAAATAAATTGTATAGTATCCTTGCGAGCCCTTTCAAGGCACACAAACTGTCTGCCCAGCCATCAAATATTCATTAGTACACTTTTCACAATTTTCTCAAACATTTCCGCATTTAGTTTACCAATTTAATCAATTTCAATATATTTGGGTAGGCATTAAGTGTTGAAATTTAACGTTAGCAAATGTAAGCACTTTCGCCCTGTGACTAAGCAAATGATTTGATTAATTGTTGCTGATGACAGCTGTAGCTGCGTAACCCGTGCACAAATTCATCAAACTCAAACACACAGAAGTTTGTGTGTGTGATGTGTGTGTCATTACCAAATATGTGTTTACGTATGTGTATGTATTTGTTTGATGGTATTGACTTCTACTGAAGCACGTCCTTAATGTCACAGGTGCTCTTTGGTACAAAATGTTTTGGGCAGAACAAGGACAGGAATGTTCACTAATATCGAACTGATGACATCTAGGGAATGTGCAGCAAAGATTAGAAGGGACAAGAATATTTTATTTCCCATTTCAGAATTTGATTACATGGCAAAAGTTACAAGAAATATCATTGTCTCCCGCTAAATCAATTTTTCGATAGTTTGAGTTAAGAAATCATCTAGGAATTCCTTATAATTCCTCTCATTGTTCATTTGTAATGTGGCAAAACCTCACTCAGAAGTTCTAAGTTCTAGTTAATATTCATTTCTGCTGAAATCATTAGAAGAGAAGACTTCACATTAGTAATCAAACATTGATATTTTTCAGCGAAACACGGCTGAGTATATTTGTGGGGTAGCAGTAATATTTTGCGTAGCACTCATTTGCTTAAAGGGAGTTATAATAGCCTTAATAGAATTCTAGATCAAGTGTTTAATTCAAATAACATCAAGTACACATTGTCGGAAGGCATTGCTCCCATATCTTTAACCGATAAACGACATGTTCCTCTTTCTCTTGAATTGGAATTTTATGAATTTTCTGGGGTATCCGATGAGCCTAACATCAAATTTAACTACAACTCATGCGACTTCTCAATTTTTAATGAAATTTTATTAAGTAGTGACTAGGATAATGCCTTCCATGACAATGTATAAAAGGTCTGGAGACCCAATGCATTGCTCTAAATTTCAATGCCATTTAAAAGAATTTCACTGTTTGAATAAGTTCTTGTATAAAAATTACATCTTGAATTTCGAAGACAATATTATTTCGGATTCGAAGGCCTTTGGCAATTCACCAAATAAAAAATGTCTTGCTCAACGGTGCCAAACAATGTTTTTTATAATAGTAAATATGCGAATTCTGCCATAGAATCTGCCAATTTATTTGCCAACTTTTTTTGCTCTAGTTTTGAACCCGACTTAGACATCGATTCTAGTTTGCCCTCTAATAGTTTTTCACCTCTTAATTTTGGGACATTGTGCCTATCTGTTACTGATGTCGTCAAGGGCATTACGAAGCTCAAGCCCACATCGAAAACTGATTCGGATGACCTTTCGGCCATCTTGCTGAAGAACTGCTTGTATCTCGCTGAGCCTCTTACAATTATATTTAATAAATCGTTGTCCTCCGGTATCTTTGTTGACGACTGGAAATTTACTTCCGTTACCCCTATATTTAAGAGTGGAAATATTATATAAGCAATGTTAGCAATTACAGACCGATTTCGAAGCTTTCGTCTGTCTCAAAACTTTTTGAGATAACTGTGAATGATAAGTTATATTTTGCTGTCAAAGGCCTAATATCTACCAACCAGCATCGTTTCGTTGCAAGTCGCTCCACTGTCACTAATTTGTCTATTTTCAATGATTACTGCATTTCAGCCTTCCAGAACAGATCTCAAGTTGATACAATTTATACAGACTTCTCTAAAGCGTTTGACAAAGTATCGCACCGAATACTCTTGTCGAAGCTTGCGTCATTGAATATACACTCCACGTTTTTGTCGTAGATCAAATCATATTTGTCCAACAAGCACTGCGTTGTAGCCGTTGATAATACGACATCCCGTGCATTTATTGCGTCCTCTGGTGTCCACCAGGGAAGTATTCTAGGACCCCTTCTCTTTATTCTCTTTATTAACGATATTGGTTCATGCTTTTCTTTTGCAGAACAATTGTTGTATGCTGATGATCTTAAAATATTTGTGGTGATTAACAGTGTTAGTGACTCTGAAAAGTTGCAACCGACTTGCACAATGTCCGAAACTGGTGCTATTTAAACCGTTTGTCAATCCGTTGAGGAAATTAAAGACTTAGGCGTTATTTTCGACTCTAAGCTGAATTTCACTAGCCATGTTAACCACGTCATAAGACGATCATATGCGATGCTAGCATTCGTACGCCGAAATTGTTCTGCATTTACCAACCCACACACTCTCAAAACATTGTATTGTGCTTTTGTTAGATCAAGATTAGAGTATGCCGCTGATATTTGGAGACCGTACCAAATAGGTCTGTCTAATTGGATTGATAGAGCTCAGAAAGTTTTTCTTCCTTTTGCGCTCCGATCCTTAAACTTTTCTGAACTTGTACCATCGTACCGCTCTCGATGTTTATTTACTGACTTAAGACCACTTGATAGCAGACGATCTATTCTATCGTGCTCATTTATTATTCATTTAATTTCTGGATCTATTGATTGTCCTTCCCTTTTGAGTAAAATTTCATTTAATATACCCAATATGAGGCTCCGACAGTACCAAACCTTTAAAATTGGCTTCGCGAGAACCAACTACGGGGTGAATGCTCCGATTCCTGGGGGCATGTGCAGATTTAAATATGATTTTCAATTCTTCTGGTGCTGATTTTACATGGCGGTATGACATCTTAGTCAACCATCTTAAATCGTTCTTTTCTTAGTAACTACTAAACTATTGTACATTAGCTTAATATAGTCTGTAAGAAAGTATCCGTTCAAAGACAATAAATAAAATAAATAAACAAAAGTATCTTATTGCACGAGCACATGTAGGACTTCAATTCTACTTAAGGCCCTCGCCTCATTTGAAATTGTGTGTTTTGGGTGTTTCTTTAAAAGCGTGTAAAATGAAAACGAAAAATGATTTTTTATTTTTGTTCAGAGTATTTTATTTCTTGATCTATTGTTAAAAACTAAAAATTTTTTTTGGCCATTCGTTCAAAGAGTTGTCAGCCTTCAAAAAATGGTCTTTCAAAAAAAGGTATGTCGCTGGTGACACGGATTCCGGTTCTCAAATATGCCTGAAATCAAAAAAACAAAACGTTTCTTGTTCAGTATGAACGTCGTTATCGTGAACTATGATTTTAAACCAAAAAAATAAAATTTCACAAAATGGCTGACGTTCAAGGATGAAAAACCGTTTATTCACCCTATTTTTGGACTCTACATACGGCAGCGCCAAAAATACGCTAAAAGAAAAACTGTTTTTAGAAAAAATAACAATAGGAATAAATATAAAAACACTTTAAAGATTGTTTGTTAGTACTTGAGCTTTATAAAAAGTTTATTTTAATTTTTCTTTTTAAAAATTAGTATATAAAAAATCAAGTGACCCAAAGTACAATGAAAAAAAAGTTGCTCCACGGTATGCGTCATTTCTCCTTGAAATGTTGATGGATCTGTAAAAAGTAAAAAAATTCTTGTAAAATAAAGTTGTAGTTATAGTCTGTTCAGCCAAATTTTTGAGTTTCGCAAAAATTTTGCAATTTGCCGCATTTTAAAAAAAAAGTTTGCGTTTTACATCATAAATGTTGCACTTCAATTATGTTTATAAAATTTTTTAATAAAAATATCAAAAATTAAATTTATAGAGAAAACTCTTTCGAATATTAAAAAAAGAGGTTGTCTGTAAAGTCGGTTTACATAACATAACACAATATAACATAACATAACATAACATAACATAACATAACATACCATAACATAACATAATATAACATAACATAACATAACATAACATAACATAACATAACATAACATAACATAACATAACATAACATAACATAACATAACATAACATAACATAACATAACATAACATAACATAACATAACATAACATAACATAACATAACATAACATAACATAACATAACATAACATAACATAACATAACATAACATAACATAACATAACATAACATAACATAACATAACATAACATAACATAACATAACATAACATAACATAACATAACATAACATAACATAACATAACATAACATAACATAACATAACATAACATAACATAACATAACATAACATAACATAACATAACATAACATAACATAACATAACATAACATAACATAACATAACATAACATAACATAACATAACATAACATAACATAACATAACATAACATAACATAACATAACATAACATAACATAACATAACATAACATAACATAACATAACATAACATAACATAACATAACATAACATAACATAACATAACATAACATAACATAACATAACATAACATAACATATCATAACATAACATAACATAACATAACATATCATAACATAACATAACATGCTGTTCAAGCAAGGTAACGACGCATGAGCAAGATAACGACGCATTTTTTGCGTGCAGCCGGCTACATAGAATTATAAGACGTTATCACGTCAAAAAATAATAATAACATTATCACAACAGGTATTATTAACAAACTTGGTTTTATTTTAAATTCTTCAAGTAAATCAAATTAATAATAATCAAAAATTAATAATAATAACATTAAAACAACAGGTATTATTAACAAACTTGGTTTTATTTTAAATTCTTCAAGTAAATCAAATTAATAATAATCAAAAATTAATAATAATAACATTAAAACAACAGGTATTATTAACAAACTTGGTTTTATTTTAAATTCTTCAAGTGAATCAAATTAATAATAATCAATAAGAAGGCATATGCAAATACAAATACGTGAATTTATATATGTACATATGCGCATATACATACATATATACGCTCACTTAAGTAGGAGAGAGCAAGATGTCGAACGTTGCCGTTCGTTTGCTTTGTTTGCTTTGTCGTTCGTTCCGCGCTTTCGCTTGCAGTTCATTCAATGCAATGAGCAAGGTAACGACAAATGAGCAAGGTAACGGCAATGAGCAAGGTAACTACATATGAGCAAGGTAACACTAATGAGCAAGGTAACACTAATGAGCAAGGTAACGACATATGAGCAAGGTAACACTAATGAGCAAGGTAACGACACATTTTTTCGTGCGTGCAGCCTGTTAAATCGAATTATAAGACGTTATCACGTCAAAAAAATCTATGAGAAATTTTTACAATCGATTACACAGAAATCCACCTAAAACTATAAAGAGTTATATCTGAAAAAAATAATTTTTTTTTTTAATTCTGGACGTATGTAACCCCTTAAAGGTCCGAAAAAAATACTTAAAAATTGTTTCCCCGAATGATCGTAGTTCACACGATAACGATATCAATTCTACGTCTTCTGCGGATACATTGAAAACTTTGAACTGAAAAAGGGTAACGTTGCTTACTCATGCTCATGCGCTTTAACGAACTTAACGATATCTTCTCTTTTAAAAATCTGCAACAACTCCGCGTTGTATCTGATCTATAACAACCATCCTCCGCCAGCATTGGACCATACACTCTTCGTAAGACCTTTCTTCCGAAAATTCGGAGGTTTTGTTCCTCCTCGATTGACATCATCAGGAAAAACTGGTATCATTTTTGTATTGTAAATACTGTAAAATCTGCAGCTATCAGTTTTTGCAATTCCCATCTTATATTCGTTTACCGCTTACAAATTGTGGCCTGTCAGTATACTTACGATAACTCTGCTTTCCTTTCTAGACAGGGCTAATACGAATCTGGCGTATTTACCTGCATTCTGTGTAGACATGATTTTCGGGGTTCTGCAAGTGGCTAGATTATTCCACCTCCTATATATCGGTATTTTCATGTCCGCAGCGATGTATACCGTATTTAAAGGTCTCGATGTCCTTGCTAGTGCCATTTCTGTAGCCTCTCCTACCGCAAAGACTTCTGCTTGAAAAATACTGCAATAAGCAGGGAGCTTAATTGGCCGCCTGATGCCCAGCTTTGCGTAATAAATCCCTATTCCGTTCTTCATTTTCAAGCTGTTAGTAAATATATTAAGCGTATTGGGGCAAGGTTTCATACCTGTCTAATATTACGCAACCACTAAATATTTTTTCTTCCAATACCTCCTCTTCCTTTTATTTTAGGTATAAAGGCACACACTTGCATTTACACACAGTTTTCAGTTCCTTTCATATTTGAAAGGGAATATTCGCTTTTCTTTTAATTTGGCAAATATCTCCCCTACGCCTCTACGTCTAGTCAGGAAAGCATTACACATTTTGAAGCGCACAAAGCTGAGGCTCTCTGATTCTAATTTCAAATCATCTTTACTCTATGCGTGTGAAACGTGAAATGCAACAGCCGCCGATATAAATGCACTGCAAGTTTTCGCTAATCGGCGTCTTCGCAAAATTCGGAAAACCGTCTGGCCAAACACAATCTCGATTGCTGATCTGTGGAGAACAACTCAGCAAACCCGAATACTACTTGAGACTTGCAGAAGTAAATGGGGTTGAATTGGTCACGTACTTCCTAGATAATATGATGAGTTAGCAAGAGCCACTATTGAGTGGAATCTCCAAGGCAGCCATAGGCGAGGAAGATTATCGAACATTTGGAGACGATTTTTGGATTTGGAAGCGCGCGCCGTGAATTTCACCTGGAATAAAGCCAAGAGACAAGCGTAGAACAGATCTGAATGGAGGAAACTTGCAATGGCTGGCATTTTCTTACTCCCTGAAACCGTAGGAAATAATAATAATAATTCGCTCAGCCAAACCCCGAACTTTTGTGTATGCAGATTTGAGGTCTTTATCCATGTGTCCGGCAATTTCGATAAACTTTGAAGATGTTTTATATTTATAATTTCATTTTCTGAGTATCCTATAAAATTTAGTACATTTTTTGTATGCAACATTGAATGAAATGTTAAATTTTACCGACATTTTATAATTACAACAGAGTCAGTGTGTCCTTAAATGGGTATTTGTTTAGTCTCCACTGGTCTCCACGCTGCTAAAGGACATCTGTAAACACATTTTGAATGCTATAAAAATGCCGCCATAAAATGTTAGCGACCAGGGAAATTATAAATATTATTTATGGAAAATATCCGCGAAGCTCCTGATACTACCGTTAAAATTCCTTAATATTATTTCCAGGAAGAAGAAATCTAATATTGCTGCGTAAAATTTTTTACTATTTGTGGTACTGCTTTAGTGCTCCTGGGCGATGCTACGACTACTAACAACGGTCAACTTCCACATATTATTTCTGTGATTTTATCAACATTTTCTTTAACATTGGAAATGTCTCAACCGAATCGATGAAACCAAAATTGCACGTAATTAGCTGTTACAGCGTCGGCATCAAAAACACCATTCACAATTGCATCATTGGTCATTTCCAATTAAGGCATCAGTTCAAACTAGAATTCTAAGAGATTTTCCTACTATACCAGCTCATGCTCTGAAAATAAAATGTAATGTTCCAACCATTATGATTTGTTGAAAAATGATATTTTCGATTAAGAATCGCGATTAAGAAATTTTTAAATAAACACATTTAACTAAATCTTCGTAATTTTTACTCACAAATGGCCTAAATAATAATGTTAATGTTAAGTATCTGGGACGACTTTAAATCCCATTAATTAATTTCAAAATTGCATGAATTAAGGGGTAATATACCTTGTGTTGGACTGAAAATCGAAAATTTGTATGGCATATTCTAAAAGTGCATCATCTTAAAAACGTAAATTCAAAAAATCATAAAGATCGGAGCGCTAGAAAGAAAGTTACAGACCGTGGAAGCGCGCGACCTTTCTTGGAACGAGAAGTGCACGCAGAACTTTAGACGCGATTATCTCGAAGTCGTGTTTTTTGAAAAATACCGTCGCGGTGATCATTATTTTGCAAAAACTATTTGACCGATTTGCATTAATTTTTTTTTTTATTATTCGAAGTTACAACCTCGTGAATCTGAAAGGTTCAGTTTCAAGGGCCGGTGTTGATTTTGAATAAAATACAATTTTTTTAGGAAATTATTGTCATTTCTCTTTATTACGGTAATATTGGTATAGCTGAATTACGTATGGAACAAAGTATCGGACAACTATCGGCCTCGGCGGTACACCTCCATCCGATGGTCCAAATTTCCGATGACGTTGAGGCATAATTGAGGTTCTATGCCGTTAATGTGCCGAATTATCTCATCCTTTAGCTCTTGAATTGTTACTGGCTCATCGGCGTACACCTTTTCTTTCAAATAACCTTTAGCTCTTGAATTGTTGCTGGCTTATCGACGTACAGCTTTTCTTTCAAATAACCCCAAAGAAAGAAGTCCAACGGTGTCAAATCACATTATTTTGGCGGCCAATTGACATCGCCGCGACGTGAGATTATTCGGCCATCAGATTTTTCGCGCAAAAGAGCCATTGTTACCTTAGCTGTGTGACAAGTGGCACCGTCCTGTTGAAACCACATATCGTCCACATCCGTACCTTCCAATTCGGGCCTTAACACGTTCGTTATCATCTCCCGATAGCGAACACTATTCACAGTAACTGCCTGACCGGCCTCATTTTGGATGATGCCGCTGGCCCATAAACCGCACCAAACAGTCACTCTTTGTGCGTGCAATGGTTTTTCTTGAATTACTCTTGGATTATCATTCGCCCAAATGCGGCAATTCTGTCGAATCCACTGAGGTGAAAATGGGCCTCATCACTGAAGATGATTTCCTTAGAAATTTGGTCATTCACTGTTGCCATTTCCTGCCACCATTCTGACCATTGACGACGCTTGAAATGGTCAAGAGGCTTTAGTTCTTGAGTCAATTGCACCTTGTAACCGTGTAAATGCAAGACTTTATGAATAATGTTCATTAACGACGAGCGTGAGAGGTGCAATTGTTGGGCACGACGACGAGTTGAGGTGGACGGCTCTTCAACCACACTACCGCAATATTTTCTGCAGTACGAGCTGTACGAGCATGCACTGGTATTTTCACATCTTCTACAGACCCGGTTTGGTCAAACTTTTGCACAATTTTTCGCACGTACGCACATTTGGACGATTAAATTGACCGAAAAAATCACGAAGTGCGCGATATGCATTTTGATTTGAACGCCCGTTTTCATAATAAGCCTGAATAACTTTAACGCATTGTTCGATTGTGTATCTTTTCATGGTTCAAATTGAGTTAGTCTGAAGTTGAAAAGTGTCAAATGAAATGCAGAAAAAAGCTTGACGTTTAGGTGTGGTTTACATTCAACATCGGCCCTTAAAATTTAACCACCCTTTATAAGTCCATCGATACTGTGGAGAATCAAGACGAGATGGTCAACTATTCAACTGAATTCTTGAATTCGCTTGATTTGTCATGCATGATGCCGCACGTTTTTACATTGATAATTGGCGTACCCATCATTCTTCTTCGAAACATAAATCCACCACGACTTAGCAACGGAGCCAGACTCTGAGTCAAGAAAATGTTGAACAATGTTATCGAGGCAACAATTTTGACTGGAAAATTCAAAGGTGAAGACGTACTATTGCCACGTATCCCAATGATCCCGACAGATATGTCATTCGAATTCAAACGTTTACAGTTCCCGGTGCGACTCGCTTTCGCAATGACTACTAACAAAGCACAAGGACACTCGTTACAAGTGCGGGGATTAAATTTGGAGAATACCTTCTCACATGGACAGCTCGATGTGGCTTGCTCCATGTCGGGAAACCCTCTTCGTCTAAGCACTAGATGGAAAAACAAGAAATAAAGATCGAATTGAAACTAAACTTTGTATTTTTTCGAAATACACAAAATCAATAAAATGGTTCAGAATGAATTGAATATTTGTGTACTGATTTTTCTTTAAAGTTATTTTTCTTAAATTTATTTTAGTTGCTGACGTAGCAACGCGCGCCGGTTACAGCTAGTTTTTTATAAAACATCTTCGAAGTGGTAGGGTATCAAGACTTATGCTGTACACTGTATACCTATAATATCAAATCATATATCATATTCCATATACATGTGTACATAAGTATGTATGTATGCATATACGCAAACTAACAAAAAAATGCTTCCCTTTCAGAACTTTATTTGAATATTTTTTCATTTAAATAAATATTGAGCACGCAGCAACAATGTGAATATGGATATTTCGAGGAAAACTTCAGGTGGATTAATATTTATGTTATGTACTTTACTTTATGTTTCTGTTTTAAAATATGAGTAATATAATAAGTTCAAACAGACAGCAGAAATCCAAATCTTTACTAGTTATGCTCGCCGTTAACTCAGTGGCCTTGAACCTTTTCCATTTTTATATATTTAGGACAGGTAACAGCTGCTCTATTTACCCAACTCTCTGTAAAAACCAAGCATTTCTCTGGATTTTTCCAATGTGGCAATAGCCCGTGTTTCCAAGTCATTAATTCAATCCTTCGTTGTTGTCCCATTATCACTCGCCTACCTGAGTTACTAGCAGTAACGAAGCGTAGCTTGGAAGGGTGCAAAACAACTCAACGTTTTCCGCTACCTGCTCCACAACTCATCTGTTCAAGTTCAGAGTAGTAACGAGAGCAAAATTGAAAACTAAGAAGCAGCAGAACAATTTCAATCCCTGTTTAATACTTTCAAAGCGAACCATTTTATTATGCAGCAAAAATTGTTACAGAAATATTGTTTTTAATTCATATAAATTTTTGAATCATTTTGAAACTACTAACAACCCTGTAAAATATATAGAGGCTTGCCGGGAAAGGCCTCGAAACTGCCAAATCTTTTCGCCTGGGGAATTTGAATAGTATCTTTCAAACTGAAGTTCTCGGGGTAAGGAAACCTGCTGGATAATTAGAAACTATACACAACAACTATCGAAGTATGTATTTTTTCAGATAGTCAAGCAGGCATCTTAGCTTTAAAATCACCTATAACCAAATCAAAAATCGTCAGAAAATGCAAAGAAGAACTAAACGCATTAGTACGCACGACAGACATCGCTCCCATCTGGGTACCTGGCCATAGCAAAATAGAAGGAAATGAGCAAGCTGATGAACTGGTAAGACATAAGACGAATTCGAAGCAGTTGAAAAAGGCTGTACCCAAGGAGCGCACTCACGCGGTTCTTCTCGCTATTCCAGAAGCAGGCCGTTGATAGATGGATTACCGCAGATATCTGCAAAACAACTAAACAGACATGACCCAATTACAACAAATTCAAAACTAACGAGTTGTTAAGAAAGATACGAGCAGGCATATTCAGAATTACGCCAACTATAACCGGTCACTGGCCTTTGGAAGACCATACCAGGAAGATTGGTTGGCCATACAACAATAGATGTAGAAGCTGCAATCAAGAAGAATCTAAAGAAACAGTATTTCACTATCTGTGTGAGTGTTCAGGTTTGGGTGCTCTACGACATAGAATGTTTGGGGGAGTTCTCAATGGTTAACTTGAAAAAAATTGCAGAAAAGAAAATTTACGACATAGGAAGATTCATAATCAAATGGAGATGGTTCAAGTGTATAAAAAGCAGTGGTTCTACAAGTAGTGTAGCAAAATGGCATTTTTTGTGCTAATCGGGTCTGGGCTGTGTCACTCAGACAACACCTCCGCCACCGGGAAAGTCTTATATACTTAAGGGGGCCCCTTATCAGTCGGCTTCAAAAAATCGATTTTTTGTTTTTTACTGCAATCGATAGATATATTATAGGAGAATATGACCTTAAAATTTTATAGCGAAAATCAAAGTGATTTCGGAGTTACAGACCTGTGTACAGTCCTTCGTCAGGCGACCTCGAGTCGGGCCGCTCACTTGGAAACACATTTGCTCAAAACCATGTTTTTTAAAATGGAAATAGCGAAAAAAACACTTTTTTTCAATAATTAATTGTGTGTTCATTTTTACATATTTTTATACAAGAGGAGTCTATTATATGCGGGAAAGCCTTCTGAATAAGACAATATTTTTCTTTTGTGTTTCAGGTGAAAACTAAGACCGCAATCTTACACGCCGTTTTACTAGCGCGCAAAGAGAAGCTGTGCGAGATCCCTCATATGTCCGCCATTTTTTTTTTTATTTATGTTAAAAAACTTTTTATTACTCTTCAATCATGCCTTGAAAGAAATGCAAAAGATTATTCCTGTATGTCGCTTTTTTCGCCTCGAAAAAAAATTGAGAAGAAACACCTTTTTTCGAAGCCACTGGTAAGAGGCCCTCCTGAAGGACATTATTATTTAGGCCATTTCTGATTAGTTTGGTTATATGACAAGATGTCCAAAACTTCTGAACCTATATCGTAGTAGGTTAAACACACACAAATCACTCGGTTGCCTCCCTGCGTAACGTTGTTCTAACGAAATTCAGGAAAAGCCATGCCATTTGATCCAAATAAATTTGATGTGGATTAATCGGAAAATATTAATTTGCGTACTCCAAACGCTTTTTGGAGATTTTTTCGATTTAAAGCAGATTTTTGGCAGACCTCCAAGAAAGTCTTCGGCAGTCTTCGGCAGTCTTCGTTCAGAAAAGTACTTAATTCTTCTCCCTTTTCTTCGACTCTTAATCTTCTAATATAGGGTTTTTCAGTAAGAGCGCTTCAACTTTTGAACTTTTTTGAATAAAACACAAACGGTTTGACTTTTTTAACTAATTTTTTTTTATTATCGAGTTTGAACATATACATTTAAGTATAAAATTCGATTTCTTTTGCATGACCACCGCGTGCACGTTTTACGAAGTCCAATCGTTGAACCCAATTTTCGACCACTCTTTTGCATAAATCGGCCGAAATTCCAGCAATTTCGCGTTCAATATTGGCTCTGAGCTCACAAATCGTCGCCGGCTTGTTACTGTAGACCAATGACTTCACATAACCCCAAAACGAGACGGCTTGTTAAATGGACCGTAAAATGGCCGCAATGCTCTTAAAGTAGCAGCAACAGAACGATTATTTTCATAAAAAATTTGCACGATTTGCAATTGTTGCTCAAGTGTGTAGCGTTCCATGATGAAATGTATACTAATGAAGTTTACAAATGACAAGCGAAAAATAAAAAATATTGCGTCGTTCGCCCTCCCTATCGGAAAAAAGTTAAAGCGCACCTATTGAATAACCAATTACATATATGCCACATAGTCGCACCGATTACTCAAGGATCATAGAAAAAAAAACAGTGTAACATTTTTATGGCCGCCACTGTACGAATGCGCTGTGTTCAAATAAGCGATAACTCAGGTACACTCATTAACGTTTGTCCCAAATATAATTTCTGAAATAATATAAAAGTTGTTTTGTGAGTTCCGAAGCGAATACGCATTCCCCATTAAGGGCTTTATATCATGTCAATCTTTCCATTGTGAAATATTCCATAAAAATAATTCTAAAAAAAATAAATTCCGTATTATAAGAAATCAGTGTCACAACCGAAGCTATAATCATTTTGGCCTGCACTGTTTAGCAAATACAAGAACCAAGCGAATACGGAGACCGTAAAAGCGCTGAATAGCTGAACAACAGAACGTATATGGATATGGCAGAGACCGTAAATGAATGAAACAAAGATCGTAAATTTTATTGCAAAGAAAATTTCGACTAAAAACAGATAAGCTTTGAACGTAATTTCATCGAGGTGCTTTGCTATCAGTAGAGCTGTGACAGTCATGCAAATGCATGTTGCATGCATATTTTGTATTTTTCGTCCGTAAAAGCATATTTCCATTTAAAATGCATGTTTGTATATTTTTAGAGTAATTTTAAAAAATTTAAAACATTCTTCTAACCAAAACTTAATTTATACATAAAAAAAAACAATTCGCAGCTAAACTTTCGTTTAAAGAACAGATCTATAACATTTTATGTGCCCATCTGGTTCAAAATTCTTTTATTTGCTTTCTCCAATCAGGCGACAAACTTGTTTATAAAAATGAGACTCGAAAATTTCCAGTAAATGAGTTTGGCGCAATTATTGGTTACTATGATTTCTGAAAAGAGCACAACGATAAGTGCTATGCGTCGCTTGGGTTAATATGAAATGCATAGTAAACGCAGTAAGTTACATCATATTCTTCTCAGTTATTGCTTGGTATTTGAAGTAATCGAGTGAATTTATTGTGCGCATGCAAAACCAATTTCTCAATGTTTTTCGGTCGGACAAATCAGTTTCATTTTGTTCACATTGCAATTGTTTGGTTTCTGCGAAAAAATATTTCAAGTCAAACAGCACATTGATTCAGTGAAACACAAGGATGCTCAAGAAAGAGAAAAACAGAATTCTGAACATGAAATAAGCCAATTGTTAAAATCAAATTATCAACAGAAACTTAGGCCAAATCTTTCGGAATTCAATATGGATACATGTAAAACTTTACTCGAATCCAACATTCCATTAAATAAAGTGAATCATACGAGTGTAGACAATTCATAGAAAAATACACTTCACAAACAGTTCCAGCTCAAAGTACACTTCGTCGTAATTATGTGCCACATTTGTATGAAAAATCGATTGAAAAATTACGTTTAAAAGCTGATGGAAAACATATTTGGGTTACTCTGGATGAAACAACGGATATTGAAAAAAATCGGTTGTTGACTATTTGAATGATGCAGATTCGGAATGTATTCGAGATGCAAAAAAAGCGTTTACAGCGTCCAGTATTCAACAAGATTTGGCATTCATAAAAGCTAACTTCATGTTCATCGCAGGCAAGATCAAAATATTAGAATCGAAAGGACTTGAATCGAAAGAGTGTATAGAGCTGAAAGGAGAAGCTCATTCTATCTTAGGGACAATGACCGACGACCGTTTTTTGAAGAAGCTCGAAGAAGTGTTATCTCGGAATATTGGATATAGTTCTTTGCTTGAAAATAATGATATTTTGAATGGAGATTCACGAGCTAGCGCTTCAAATTAAAATATAACAGCATTGACACCATATGAAATAACATTTTTTAAATTTGCTGTTGCTACAACCTACAAGTCAATTTTAAGTGAAAAACGGCACTGTGTCCCATTCGATAGTCTGAAACAACATCTAGTTTTGACTTGCAACAAAGAATTACTATAAGTATCTGGCTAACTGAAATAAAAATGTTTACTAGCTCTGGAGAAAAACTACCTCTTTGGCATTTTTGGTATTTTTTGAGAGATTTTCGAATATCATTTGGGCTTTTTTTGCATATTTTCATACATATTTTTGTGCATATTTTGTCTTTTTTTGCATTTATTCGTGCATATTCCAGAGTTTTTCGT
Organism: Anastrepha ludens; assembly: GCF_028408465.1. Classification (NCBI taxonomy): domain Eukaryota; kingdom Metazoa; phylum Arthropoda; class Insecta; order Diptera; family Tephritidae; genus Anastrepha; species Anastrepha ludens. The sequence continues at coordinate 11,937,002 of NC_071499.1, forward strand.
GCATATTTTGGCCTTTTATTTTGCATGACTATCACAGCTCTACTGATAATGCTATAGTAAAAGATCCGATACAAGATATCGATCACTACAGCCATCTACCGAGGAAACAATGAATTTCTCTTTCCCCATACTAATACTTTCAATGTAGAATCTCTCTTGCCAACAAGTGCTACTTTGGACTAAGTAGGCAGTTGAGCAGTAAAGTCCTCTCTCGACGCACAAAACTAACTCTCTACAAGGCTCTCATCATGCCCGTCCTAGCGAATAGCGCAGAAGCGTGGACGATGACAACATCCGATGAGGCGTCTCTTGGAATGCTTGAGAGTAAGATTCTGCGTAAGATTTTTGGAGCTTTGCACATTGGCAACGGCGAATATCGCAGGCGATGGAACGATGAGCTGTATGCGCTTTACGACGACATAGTCATAGCGCAGCGAATAAAGATCCAGCGGCTACGTTGCCTGAGTCGTCCGAATGGATACAAACGCTCCAGCTCTGAAAGTATTCGATGCGGTACCAGCTGGTGGTAGCAGAGGAAGAGGAAGGCCTCGTCTGCTTTGGAAGGATCAGGTGGAGAAGGACTTGGCTTCACTTGGTGTGTCCAACTGGCGCAGGTTAGCACGAGAACGAAACGACTGGCGCGCTTTGTTAAACTCGGCCAAAATCGTGTAAGCAGTTATCCCGCCAATTAAGAAGAGAATAATGTTTTCAATACACAAACCAATCCATTTCGCACCGCACAGATGTGTTACAAAATTTCTGCTACTTTTTTGAGCGCAAAAGAAAGAAAACAAAAACTTCATCAAATATTTACCAGCTCCACTCTGCACTAAGACGCTATTTAATGTCAATTTGAGTACTTTGTTGCTACCGTCGTGGCCTGTTGTTGTTACCCACATCAGTTAAGTGCATTTCATGCGACTTCGAACAATGGACTTGTCATGCACTCTGCTTATATATGTACATATCTATGTTCGGCATGTGACCAATGAAGTGTGACACATTTTAATTAATTTGTAATAGAATTTACTATTTATTTAATAAATATCAAATTTATTTACATTAACAACTAGACATTACGCACTTAAGAGCTAAAGATTCGTTCATGCAATCACCTGTGGAGTGACAACACCTACACATACACACATATGTATGTATACATATGCATGTGAGTGCGGAGGTGAACGCGGATTGCATGAGTCGTTCGTTTAAACTTAATTTTACTGGTTTCTAAGGCTTATCAAATGTGATATTTACAGTGTATTTTTTTATATTTATTTTGATAATCTGTGTATCCTCATTTTCTTCTACACTCTACGAAAACCTAGCTACTTACATAGACTAGCACATACACACGCACACACATGTACGTATGCGTAAACAGATAAATAATCACTTAAACAGGTAGTTAATCACAGTAAGCATAAAATCGCACAACTACTTACTTGGCGCAGAAAATAAACATGCGCACATTTCAAAAGACATACAGACATAATACCATCGCGTAAAAAAGCTAGTTTAATACTATATTAACAATTTGAAAAGCTAACTAACTAATTACCTAATAACTAACTGTGTACAAAATTATCAACTGCAATTGTATATAAAAAAAAAAAACTTAATTGCTAAATGAAATGCTGGACATGTTTGGAATAAATAGATTTCATGATATGCAATGCGCGCTTACGCCTAAATGAATGCAATAAATAAGTGAAGTCATAAATAAATATTTAATGTGATGCATAATTTGAGGAACTCTAGCCTATCACTGGACATTGTGTACTTAGAGCTAAAATGGAATGTGTTGTGATGGCTGGAAGTAGTGTAACATAGCCGGCACTCGGGTTGCTCGATTGTTGCTGTAGCATCATGAAACATTCGCCGCCGCAGATTTTGAATTGCTGCATGGTAGTTGTGGCAACACCATAAAATATTTCCATTTACATTGCACAGGATCGCTGCTGTGGTGTCAGCACTAGGAGGCATCCTTCTGCAAATACCAACCCGTAGCGGCTGCCGTGAAACGCACTTCGGTGGCAGAGCTTCTTTTCATTCCGCTATTAATGGCACATATTGAGAGATTTCACATATGCACGCCTAATATGCATGCATATATCTCCTGCTACCCGTTACCCGCACTGGATTTTTGGCACTCTCTCACAATGCCAATCCCAAAGACGATTCATTGCTGTTCGCCTCATCTGCCCCCTGCGCGGATTGTTCGCTACCTGCACTGTAGTCTATCGCCTGCGCAAGTGCGGCCCATTGTTGGCTGTTGTTCTCATAGCTGTACGCCATCGATTTTGAAGACGCTCTCGCTGCTGCCCGCCTTGTTCTCAGCTGGTGGCGCAATATATGAAACATGTGACGTATATATTTGGTGTAGCGTTGCTTGGCATATCTCAAATCGATTGGGTCGGCGCCGCGCTCGGCTACACGCTTTTCATCTCTCGAATAGAATTTCAACTTTTTTTGCATTTCTTCGCCTGTTATGAATTGCAATTTGCCTTTTGGATGTGTGGCGTTGAACGCCGTTTCTAACTCGCAGAGCTCGCGTTTGGAGCTGAGCACCAATGAGTTGATTTCATATGCTTCCGCACTTGTATGCTGACGTTTCTCCTGATCCCAACGATATTGCTTGACACCCAATTCGATGAACGAGGCGACATACGTTTGCATGTCACGATGCCAGCGGCGTAGTTCGACCTGCAATGGGAGAAGAGAAAATTAGGATTAGTGGATGTTGATAATGAGAGTAAATGTACATAAGTAGCTGAGATGAAAGTGGATATGGACACGTGCATACAAATATACATACAAATCAAATTAAATATATCCAACAGTACCAAAAAAATAGTCGTTTTTTTTACTTTAAAACTTTAAAAGCAATTTGTGGTGTATACCAAATATAAGGGGCGGATTATCGCCTCATATCGCTCAAGCAAGTATTTTATATGGAAGAAAATGCTCAAAATCTCAGCGAAAAAATATCAGAAATCAACGAGAATCTCGAGCCACCTAAAATTTGCTTTTTGCTATACTAAAATTGAAAGGACTGTAAAAGTGCATACCTCGAAGTTTTCCAAAGATACTTATTAAAAAGTTGAACATTTTGTTGAAATTTGTTTCACGTTCCTTAAATTTTTATGAATTTTGTACAAAGTTTGGAGTACAAAACAAAAAAAAAAAAAAAAATAGTGAAAGTGATAATAGTAAAAAATCCATTGGTTTCTCGTGAAAGCTTACAAAGATTTGGATAAAATTTTGTATTAAAATTTAATTTAATTTTTTAGGGTTGCCACCTTTAGTGAACTTGAGAAACATGCTTTAGTAGGATGGCCACCGTAACAGCCGCAACAATTTGAGAAGGGTTGCCACCTATTCAATTTTTTTTGAAAAGTTATTTAAGTATAGCACTTTGTCAGTCTTAATTAACAGCCTTAATTAAGAAAAAAAATTAGCAGGGTTGCCACCTTTTTCACATTATTTAAAAACTAAAGGAAATTAAATAAAGCAATTTGCGTATCAAACTAAAGCTTCCCTTAACCACCTTGATTGAGGAACATGCTTTAGCAGGATGGCCACCGTAACAGCCGCAACAATTTGAGAAGTGTTGCCACCTACTTCAAATTTTCAGGAAAGTTATTTAAGTATACAACTTTGTCAATTTCCGTTAACAGCCTTAATCAACAATTTGAGAAGGGCTGCCACCTATTTCAAATTTTCAGGAAAGTTATTTAAGTATACAACTTTGTCAATTTACCTTAACAGCCTTAATTAAGAAAAAAAATGCAGGTTTGCCACCTTTTTCACATTATTTAAAAAATAAAGGAAATTAAATAAAGCAATTTGCGTATCAAATTAAAGCTTCCCTTAACTACCTTGATTGAGAAACATGCTTTAGTAGGATGGCCACTGGTCTTAATTAAGAGAAAATTTGAGGAGTTGCCACTTTTTTACCTTTTTGAAATTATTGGAAAAGTTTTTAAGTACATAACTTTGTGAAATTTACCTTAACAGCCTTATTTAAGAAACAAATTTAGAAGGGTTGCCACCTTTTTCAAATTATTTAAAAATAAATTAAATGAAATGAAACAATTTGCTTATAAAATTAAAGCTTCGTTTTAAATTTTAGTCAAGAAAAAGTTTAGTGGGGTTGCCACTTAGTTTTCAAATAGTGATTTTTTTGGAATTTATTTGGTTATCTATAAAATTTATTTTAATGTGTATGAGTAGATAACAAACGAGTAGTGTGAAAAAGCCTGTTAGACAGGTGCCCTCCATAAAATTATGCGTATGAAGTGGCAACTTGCATTCATAATTTAAATTATTTAAAAAGTAAATAAAATATAAGAATTGAATGGAATCAAATTGTTGCTATTTTTGACAGCCTTAATTTAGAAATAGTTTTGGGAGGCTACCTAATTTTTATATATCCCCAGAAGGTTGCCACTTAGTTAAAATTATTTAAAAGGTAAATGAAATATGCTCAAAATGCACTTTCTCTTAGCCAAATTTGAAGTAAGAGCGGCAAAGTGGCTGAGCTATAAGCAAGCGATAACAAAGTATTTTAATTTGTTGATTTTTCGATTACTAGAGTGCACGCTTAAGGAGATCACAGTGGATTGCTGAGAGTAATTTTGCTGTAGTCATTTGAAAAAGTTGCGAGAGAGAAGTGAAAGGAAAGTGTCTAACTAAGTGCCGGTTTTTTGCGAAAACTGAAAGGTTGCGATGGCTTTTCTTACAAGGAAAAAAGTTTCTTTTTAGTAAAAAAAAAAATTCAAATGAATCTCTACAATGACAGCAGTACAATAACTGTTTCATTGATAACCGTTTAGTGTTATGCTGGAATGTTTTACCTTATTTTACCTCTTCGATATATTTTCCACTCAGTTAACACCGCTTTTGGTAAAATTTGCATAAGACGACTGCCTGCTTATTTGTCCTCTATCATGCCAGTTACAGTAGTAATACAGCCACAACAATCACGGCTGTATTGTATTTTTCTCTGATTCAGCTCTTGACTTCACCTGCACCCACAACACAACAAATTTCTACACTGTGCTAAAAAGGCTGCTAAAAAAGCTATTGGGAAAATCCACTAAACAGCCGCAGGCTATCGATTTAATTGGGGGAAAACACACAGCGAGAATTTCGATACGCCGATAAGCGGACGAGCCCTCATTTGACAGAAGAACAAATGATAAGTGGGCAGGCAGAGAAAGGCAAAAAAAACAAAAGCAACCTAGGCACGAACATATGTATGTATGTATGTATGTAGAACAACAAACAATCAGCGTAAGCGTAGTAACTAAAACCTGACAACAATAAATTTTTACGATAATAAAAAACGACAAACCAAAAACCATAAAAAAACAGCGTCAAAGAGCTGACGAACTTCAGTGAAAAAGCGCGCGCAAAACAAAAGCTTGACGCTAGCATATGTTTATGCGCCATACACACACGCACACACACACACATGCGGTTGTATGTACATGAATTTTGTTTCTACATGTTTGTATGTGTGTCTTTTAGTGTCTAGCTGTCTGGCGTTGCGCATTTTCGCCGCGCTCCGCTTGTAAGCCGATACAAAGTGACTAAACTTTTGGATTAGTCATCGAATGTGGTGCCAATTTCTCTCAACGGATGATAATACGAGTAGGTCACTACGTCACGCCAATACTTGAAAACGGTATAAGTTCAGTTGAGTATCGACACGCATTGGCACAAGCGTGTGTGTGTGTGTTTGTATATGTTTACAATTTGCTTATGAGGTAAATGACAAAAAAAAAAAAAATACAATAAAAACGATCATCGTTGTTGCGCGGAGTTGCTTTTGATCGGCAGACGGGCAGTCGAACAGCTGTATTGCGGTGCCGTTGAACGACTAAAGCATGGGACAGCTGGTTTTACTGGAAAGCGACGGGTACAAGCGTAAATCGGTCAAGAGTGTATCGAAAGTGTTTCATTTTAATCGCAAATTTTTTTCGGTGTGTTTGTACGCGGACAAGTGTGGCTCGCCTCATTTGTTTGCACTCAGTTTGCAAATCACTTGTTGTTATTGTTTTTTTTGCTTTGCGGCTCTGCGGCTACAATTTGTGTTGATTATTGTTTACAAAATTTGCTTTGCGCTGCTGTTCATTTTTATTTTCGCGCTCGCCGCGCTTAACAAGTTTCCCAGTAATCAATTAATTGCCTGAACACACATACATGTCAAACGTATATTTATGTATATATGTATGTATGCACGTGAAATATTTGTATACCATAAACTATTTTTTCATACTTTGCATACTCACTTTAGAATTGCGATTCAAACTAGGCAGAAATTTGTATTTGTTGCTGTGCAGCCGCCATGCGGGCATGTCCTCGATATTGATTTTATGCAGCCTATTGAGTGTCGTATTTTCATAGCGCAGCGATTTGGTTAAGGCGACCAACTAAAAACGAAAACAAAGTAAAAATTAAGCATTTCACAACTCTCGCCCCACTTCCGCTCGCCTCGGCACTCACCTGTTTCCGCACATATTTGTGATTGCCGGCATGCATTGGACGCTCACTGCGCGGCATCACCTCCTGTCCACCACACGAATTGTGCCATTCGCGTGAAATCTCTGCTTCGCTCGCTCCCGCCAATTCACTCAAACGTATGCTAGCATTGTGACGCTTGTGCAAGCGTTTCCGTCGTCCGCGCTGCCCATTTGCGGTGCTGTCGTACATTTGCTGCAGCACTGCAGGCTGGCTGTTGCTTAGCGCATTGTCGGCGCCGGCTGTGTTTAATACTGGTGCGGCGGGAGCGGCGGCGGCGAAGGCAGACTCTTTGGTGGCGTGTAAGGATGCCGCTGTGCTGCGAGCCGGCATTTGTGTTAATACTGTTAGCATTGTTAACATTAGCACTGTTAAGGTTGTTAACTGTTTTGTTCGTGGTTGTGTTCTTTGTGTTAAGGATGTTAAGCCTGAAGGCATCGTAGTGGCATTGCGGCTGCTGGCACGTGGGGTAGCCATGGTGCTGGATTTGTGATGAGGTTGAGTTAGGAATGAAGAAAGCTGTAATGAAGAAAAATTTTGAAAAAAAAAACATTAAAAAAATGTATAAGAAAAGAAAAATGTATACACATTTTTTTAATACTAATTTATAAAAATACGTATTTTAATTAATTTCAATAAATTTCAGCTTCTCTAAAAAACTTTGAGAAATTTTTTTAACTTTTTGTTTTCGTTTGTTTCAAAGATAGCTTCCGAAAACTGTTTAGATACAACTTTTTTATGGAAAATGTTTTTAAGAATTTTTTTATATTCTAAATTTATTGTTTGTTCCAGACTTCCGAAAAATGTTTAGATACAACTTTTTTATGCAAAACTTTATTTTTAAGAATTATTTTATATACTAAATTTATAAAAATAGGCTTTAATTAATTTCAATAAATTTCAGAGTTTTTCAAAAGCAATGATATGAATTTCTTGTTTTTGTAATTTTTTTTGTTTCAAGACAGTTTCAAACAGTTTATATTTAAAATTTGTATTCAAAAATAAATTTTTGCGATTTTTTTAATACTAATTTTAATAAAAATACGTCTTTTAATGAATTTCAATAAACTTCAGGTTCTCTCAACAGCTATGAACATTTTTTTCACTTTTTCTTTTTGCTTGTTCCAAAAATAGCTTTCGGAAACAGTTTAGATACAAAATTTGTATGGAACATCTTTTTAAGATTTTTTTTATTTTCTAAATTTATGAAAATAGATTTTATTAATATAATTTTAATAAATTCCAAGTTTTTCAGGATCTATGAAAAATTTCTTTTTTTGTTTTTGTTTTCAAAAATAGCTTTCAAAAACAGTTTATATACAACATTTGTACGGAACATATTTTTAAGAATTTTTTTATATTCCAAATTTATAAAAAAATACTCTAATTAATTTCAATAAATTCCAGGCTTTTTCAGGATCTATGAAAAATTTCTTCTTTGTTTTGGTTTTCAAAAATAGCTTTCAAAAACCGTTTATGAGCAAAATTTTAATTCAAAAATTATTTTTAAATAATTTCTTTTTTAAATACAAAATTTATAAAAACAACGTTTAGGCCAATTTCTAATAAATTGCATGGTTACTTTGAAAGCTGTGAAACATTCTTTAGTTTGTTTTGTTCTCTAAAATAGCTTTCGAAATAATTTTTATAAAAAAGTAATTTATAATTTTATAAAAAAATTAAATAATTTTATAAAACAAAAATAAAAAAAAAAAATAAAACAAAATGTATAAAAAAATGTTAAAAAAAATTAATTAATTTTATAAAAAAATAAAAATTAATAAAAAAAATTATTATATAATTTTATTATAAAAAATAAAAAAAATTATAATTTTATGAAAAAATAAAGAAATACAAATTTATAAAATAAAAATGTATAAAAAAATTAAATAATTTTATAAAAAAATAAAAATTAAAAAAAAATGTATAAAAAAAATTAATTAATTTTATAAAAAAATAAAAATTAATAAAAAAAATGTATAAAAAGTATTATATAATTTTATAAAAAAATAGAAAAAAATTACAATTTTATAAAAAAATAAAGAAATACAAATTTAAAAAAAAAGGAATAAAAAAAATTAAATAATTTTATTGTATAAAAAAATAAAAATTAATAAAAATAAAAAATTTATAAAAGAAAATTATATAATATAATTTTATAAAAAAATAAAAAAAAAAAATAAAACTTTATGATTTTTTTAATATATAAAGACTAAATTTCATCTAAGATCGAAAACTAAAACATCAAAGTTTGAAATGAAAGAATTATTCATTAGAAATATTTTTGATTCAAATTAAAAAAATAATGAAAAGGAATACGTTAAAATAATTTTTGATTAAGCTGTGTTTTAATGAAATTGTTTTCTTGAAAATTGCTGCGCGACTTAATTCCCATGCAGAATTATAATATTAAATATTTAAAAAGATTTTTGAAAATTTTTTCTTAATAGGAACCATTTGTGGAACAACATAAAGACGCACACCGTAAACAGGAGGAGAAGCTCGGCCAAACACCTTACAGAAGTATGAACGCCAATTATTTATTTATTTATATTTTTTTCTTAAAGGGAGGATAAATGAATGAAGAAGTTAAGTTTTAAAATGTACAAATATGTAAATTTTTTATTGGTAAATTTTTTTATTTAATTTTTTTTTTTAGTTTATTTTTTTTTTTCTCTTTTATTTCACATTATTTACTATTAAAGTGCAGCAACATTTTTCCGAGAAAACGAAAAAAAAGAAAGCTCGCTGCGAGTTAAGTGCCAATATTTTTGCAAAGAAAAAAAAAACAAAAACATTTTCAGATTTGATTTCCGCTTGCTGTGTAGCCTCTTATTATTATTAATTTATTATTTATTATTGTTTTTGACATTTATTATTTTCATATTTCAATTTTCGTACCATATTTATTACCTCGTAATATTTCCGTTTTTTTTTTCAAAACGCTGTAATATTACTATATTAATAAAACAAAGCGCGGCCCAACCTGTTGCTACTGCTTTTCGACATGAAAAAAAAACTCTCCTCATAGTTGACATTTACTTCAACTTATCGCCGGCAATAAATCCTACAAATATGTTAATTAATATTGCAAAATGCCTGCGAGGCAACCATATTATCATATTACGACATTAAACGAGTAGTAAAACAGCCAAAGTGGTAGGCAGGCAGCAGGCACAACAACAATCAAACAACAACTAACAAGCGCTTGAGCGCGCAGCAAATAAGCAGCACCAAAACCCAAGTGTCATTCGAAGACCTAAACAAACGTGTGGCGCATGCGCCAGAGCAGCAGGCAACAAGCAACGATAAAGAAAGAAACAACAACAGCAACCTGTAAATGAAGGAGTCAACAACATTCGCGCAGCAACAAGTAGTTGGCGGCGACAGTTGCACGACACTCGGTTGGCAGCAAAAATGTGACTGCTGACGTGCGGAAAAATGCAGCAGGTACAGTTACAGACGCACGCGCACGCACGCACGCACGCACGTATGTATGTATGTATGTATGCTCATGCAAGCTGGCAACGGCAGTTGATTAGTTGGGCGAAGCGGTGCCCGCTATTTAGTGTTGCAAATTACAAGTTGCAAATATGTGTTTAAGCGTCTAATGCGGCAGCTCATAATCGCCAACAACACGCACACACACATTCCTACAAGTACATATATATGTGTATGTGTGTGTATGTGCGCATTTGTATGCAGTGAAAATTTGGCGTTTTCGCTATGCGCTGTACGCAAGCGTCACGACGTGTCGCCGGCAGCGTGCCAAAAAGTGGCTATAAAATGCGCTGGTGACGTACATAAATGCGTTTGTATGTATGTATGTTGGCATGCACATGCGGTGACTTGCTCAAGTTGTTGTTGCGTGCTGACACACGCTCGTAGGCGTTAGCGCGCCAAGCTTATAATAACCATGTTTTTGTCATTAAAATGGAATGAAAGGTCGTTTCTGTTTTGAAGTTGAGGTGATTTTTTTTAAACGCTGCTGCTGTTTTTGTTGTTTTATTTTGCTTCATTTCTTTCAGTTTTAAATTTTTTTCATTTTTTAGTGCGCGTATTTTTTTGGAACTGTATTTCTTAGCTTATGTATGTTTGTATGTGTGCACTGTCAAGGCGAAGGTAAAGTGTTGACCTATATTTGGCAGGTGTGACGACATAGCAATGACGACATTAAATTGGGTAAACTTCCAAGGTGGGTTTTTTCGCTTATATCTAAATTAGTTCTTAAACTGAAAGCGATTTATACCAGCTTGCATATGAGTGTGCGTTTGTGTGTGTATGTAAGGATGTATGCACGCATGTGTGGAGGTACAGCAAGTGCTTGAACTTATCAGCGGCTAGCAAGTGTTTTCTTGTTTTGGTTGTTTTTGTTCTTATAATATCAGCATTGTGTTATATTTGGCGGAATTAGTTGGAGTGGCAAAATTTGTGACCTTCTTAGGTATACATTTTTATGACTCGATCTTATTGCGATAGTCGGTAGTATTTTTAGTTATTAATTTTTTTAAAACTGAAAACCATAATTTAAAAAAAAAAATTAAATACTACTTAAAAATGCATTCGTTTAGATTGCATTCTTAGTTGGTTTTGTAATAAAAAGAAATTTCATTATTGATTTACTTTAATGAAAAGGTTAAGACTTTCATCAATTTCAGTTTTATTTTTATTTTTTTTGTTTGTTTTAAACAATTATAAAAAACAGTAATATTTAATAAATGATTAGCTTACATTCGTCATGTCTTATAATAAAAAGGAAATTCCAAAAGAAATTGTAATTCTTGATTTAATTTAATAAAAAAAAATTAAAATTTTCACCAATTTTATTTTTGTTTGGTTTTATTTTTGTTTTACTGTGGAGGTGAGAGATTCTTATTGAGGTGAGAGTTTTCTTATTGTCTTAAAATTGAGGTTATGTTATTTGGTGCATTCCTGAACTTTTATTATATTTAATTAAATTTTATTAGATTGTTTTTTTGTTTAGATTTTTTTAAATTTAATTTTAACTTTATTAAAATTTTAACTTAATTAATTTGATTTACATGACTTAATTTTATGCTATTTCGCATCATTTCGCTTCATTTTATTACATTTTTTTATTTTTATTTTATTTGTTTAATTTTTTTATATTAATTTTTAATTTAATTACACTTTTTTATTTTAATTGTTTTTTATTTATTTTTTTTATGCTCTGCTTACTATTTTATTTCACGCTTCTAATTAATTAATTGACTTCGGTTAATTGCTTTCATTTAATTTTATTTTGGGTAATTTTTTATATTATATTATATTTTGGTTATAATTTTTTTCGCAATTTAATTTGGTATACATTGGATGAATTTTGTTTTACATGATTTACTTTCATTTTTTTAAACTTAATTTTTTTAGTTTTTATTAGTTTAATACAATTTTTTTATTTTAGTTAATTCATCTTTTATTTTTTATATATAATTAAATTTTTGTTATTTAAATTTGATTCACTCGGCTTAATTTTATTTTATTTCACTTAATTTGGTTTTATTTAATTACATTTTTTTTATATTAAATTTATTTTTTTTATTCTAAGTTAATTTTTTTATTTTTATTTAATTTTTTATTTTAATTTCACGTTTTTATTTATTTTATTTTTTATTTATTCCATTTTGTATTAGCTTAATTTTTTTATTTTTTTTAATACTTTACTTATTATTTTATTTTCGCTTTTATTTATGCCTTTAATTTTATTGCCTATTTTTTAATCTCATTTAATTTTATTTTAAGTAATTTTTGTGTATTTTGGTGATAATTTTTTCCCAATTTAATTTAATATACATTGGATTAATTTTGTTTTACTTGATTTCCTTTCATTTTTTTATTACTTTTCTTAATTTTTATTAATTTAATACAATTTTTTATTTTCGTTCAATTATATTTTGTTTTTCTATTTTAATTATTTAATTGTTTCTTCTTTTTCAATTTAATTAAACTGAAATTTGGCAAATCTTGTTTTGCGTCATTTTCGTTTTATTTAACTTATTTTTTATTTAAATTTTTTTATTTTTATTAATTTAATTGAATTTTTTTAATTTAAGTTTATTTTAGTTTATTTTTATTTTTTTTTTATTTATTTAGTTAACCGCTTTTTTAATTTATTTTAATTAAAATTTGGCAACTCGTGTTTTGTATCATTTTCGTTTTATTTGGTTTTAATTTTAGTTTTCATTAATTATTTTATTTCAGTTTATTTTAATTTTTTCTATTGTATTATATATTTTATTTGTTTTTTTTTTAGTTTAATTTAAATGAAATTTGGCAAATCTTGTTTTAAATCATTTGCATTTTATTTAATTTAGTTTTTATCTTAATTTCAATTTTTATTAATGCAATTACATTTTTCTTATTTCAGTTTGTTTTTATTTTATTTTTCTATTTTATTACTTATTTAATTGCTTTTTTCAATTTAATTTAAGTGAAATCTGTTAAATTTTATTTCATAACATTTCCGGTTTATTTAACTTAGTTTTTATTTAAATTTTTATTAATAATTAATTTAATTTTTTTTTATTTTAAGTTCGTTATAGGTAATTTTTATCTTTTATTTTTTATTTATTTATGTCTTTTTTAATTTATTTTAATTTAAATCTTACAAATTTTATTTCATATCATTTTCGTTTTAATTAGTTTTAATTTTTATTATTGTAATTTTTTAATTTTTCTATTGTTTTAAATCATTTTCGTTTTATTTAGCTTAGTTTTCATTTTAATTTTAATATTTATTAATTTACATTACAAATTACATTTTTCTTATTTTAATTTATTTTTATTTCATTTTTCCATTTTATTATTTATTTAATTGCTATTTTTTGCAATTTAATTCAATTCAAATCTTAACAAATCTTATTTCAAATTTTTTTCGTTTTATTTAACTTAGTTTTTAGCTTTATTTTTATTTTATTTCTTTAATAAATTTTTTTTTTGCTTTATTTAATTTTTCTGTTTTATTTTATTTTCCTACTTTATTTATTTAGACGCTTTTTTCAATTTAATTCAATGGAAATTTGTGAAAATTTTTTCTATATGATTTTGTTTACTTTTTTCTCTATTACAATTTTTTCACAAGTAAGGTCGCAAACCATTCAAAAATTCTTCATAGGCTCATTAGAGTGGTCGCTTCTATCGCGGAAATCGTCCGTAAAAGGCGAGCGATTTATTCGACAACTGAAGAGAACCCAGAATACATTTGAACTTAGTTTATCCATTTCAAGAATTTCACTTTATTTATTCAGTTTGTAGTAGTTTATTTTATTTTATTTCTCTGTTTTAATTAATTAATTTTTTTTTTCAATTTAATTTGTATGAAATTTGTCAAATTTTTTTTCATTTCAATTTGTTTCATTTTCTTTCTATTTATTTTGGGTTTTCTATTCTATTTGCTATTTTATTTTTAATTTTCTATTCTATTCTTCATTTACTTTTATTTAAATTCATTTGTTTTTATTCTCCTGTTTTGATCTTACAATTAGCCCGCCCCCTTTTCAGTCTACTGATACTCGTATGCTACATTTGCTCTACATACATACATACAAATCTCCTTATAACATTCTCAGCACACATACATACCTTTTGCCTCTTTGAGAAAATACTGTTAGTTCCCAGTTTTCCGCTGAAAAGTGCGCTTTCGTAGGAAATCACACTCGCATACGAACTTGCGTTGTTGTATATGGATATAAATATTTTTTTTTTTAATAAATTATTTGTTTATTGTTTTTTTGTTTCAAAAAACACACGCCTCGTTTTTAAGGTAAAATCTTATTAGCCGCTTACAAGTCTATTATTCCTTTCTATTGTAAATCACGTCACTAATTAGCTACGGCTTAGTATTTTGTTTATAAATGACTTAATTCACAGCTACTTCGAGTTGGAGTTGACTTTGTTAAGGCGTTAATAATTATTGAATTCTCTAAATTAATTTGTATTTCGTTCGTTTTGCTTATTTCTTGTAGGTACGATTTTTATTTGATTTTTGATTTTTGCTCCGTTTCTCGTACTTATACTTAATAATAGCGTTGCTTGCGTTTCGCAGTCTTTTTATGAACTAACGTAAAACATTTAAATGCGGACTCTCTTAAGAGCTAGTCTACGACGGCGGCGGCGGCGGCATCCAGCGCTTCCGTACACAGCCACACACACACAAACGCGCACGAGTACGCAAGTAAACTCATGCACATCGCGTTAGTCAGCGCTGCACGCTTGGGGTCGGCTTGAGTTCCCCTCACATTTACAAGTTACGAGTTAATATCTAACAAGCGTTGAGAATTGAGTAAAAATACAAAATAAAAACACAAAAACAAATCGCGGCCGGCGAGTAGGTGTGTGTGTGTGTGCAAATGAAGCGGCTTTGTGTTGGTGTGCGTCAGCGCCTAACAGACAGTCAGCGTGGCCGCTTAAGTGAAAACGCAAGCAAAGTGAAGAAAAAGTGCGCACACACATTGCAATTACTCATCGGCATTTACCGCATGCAGCCATCAATGGATGATGAGCATTCCAGCAGAAACTCCATGTTCATATGTGTATGTATATTATGTATGCATGTATGAGCAACTATATAGTGTGTGTGTGTGTGTATGTGGTTTGTTGAGCACCAAAAAGAATTCAGACACAATTGCACTCTGTTTACACTCTTCACGTGGAAGGTAGGCCCAGCGTGCAAGCCCCTTTCGCGTGCTGCGTTCACTATGAGTGCCTATGTACTAATGTATGTGTGTGTGTGTGTGTATTTTGAGACGAAACCTACGATTAGTTGGTTGTGTGTACTGAGTGGGCTGGTGATTAATAAAAATACTCACTAGCTGGTGTGCCTGTGCATATCTCTGACGCTCTTGCCTGCCGCTGCTGAGTGAATTGCTGTGCAACATAAAGGTGCTCTAAGTGAATGTATGTTTGTGTATATGTATGTGTGTGTATGTATGTTCTTACAAGTATGCTTAGTTATGCATATACCGATGCTCATATTTACACAAGCGTCCATACGCTCGCTAGGCATATATTTTGAAGTGCCAGCTATCCTGCCTACCTACCTACACACACACACACACACACGTACCTAACAAGGCATGCCAATTATGTGTGTGGGTGTTTTTATGCCGGTTGGCAAGCATTGAGTTTTTTCCTCGTTTTTGGCTGCTGCATGCACAGCGCCAGCTAAGCAGATGAAGAAGAATGCACTGCTCGCCTGTGTTGTCTCGCCTGCGTTTACGTGTCTCATTCCCGTAGCCAATGGGCGTTTGAATTTCGTGCCAGCGGCATTTGCGGGGCGGTGACATTTACATGTACGAAACCGCTTGGTATTTACCTTTGAGTGGAAATCAACTTCAACTGCGTGTGTGTGTATGTGTGTGTGTGGATTCATTCATTCACTTTTGTAGGTAAATATTTATTTACACTTTGACGCGCATAGATAAGTTCCCCTACTTATGTTTATTTTAACCTTTTTTTTCGTCTCTAATTTTCACTTTATTACCCTCGCTCGCACTCTGCATTTCGCACATTACCAAAAATAGAATTATTGAATTGGTTTTCATTTTCACACTCTCGACTAGTTGTGACGTTGTGACGTGCTGACCTATGACGTTATGATTTGTATTTTTAGTATTACTATGCACTAGGCAAATATTTGTTGGGTTTTGTCATACAACCAATTCCAAGAATAATGGGTAAAAGCGGCGTTAATATCGCTTGGAAAAAAGGAATCCCTTATGCTGGCAAACCAGGTGTGTTAGAGGAAATTAATAACTTTTTTTTGGGTGCAGAAAGCAGGCTTGTCACCACCTACTGCACACGTACATACATACAGATATATGTCATGAATACACTTCTCTGCGCTCTAATACCCTTCGTTGCCCTCAAGTACCGCTGGTAGCGATTGAGGCCTGGCATGCTCTTACCCCGTTTGTAAGTACTTACTGCGCGTGCTACTGGTAATGCGCGAGGTAAATGATCGACCAGCGTAATAATACTTAGTGCTGTCGGAAGTTCTGGTACAAGTTAAGGGGTTATATACACTTGTAAGGCTGAAAATCACGTTTTTTGAGAATTTTTTACAAAGAAAGATTTTATTAAATAAAGCTTGCGTAAAAAATTAAACGGGCGATCAGGCCATTCCGCTATAGCAGCACGCACGGTTTCCATGGATATTGACGTCGCAGCTCGGAACTAAAGGTTGTTTGAGACTCTCCAAATTTCTGTGAGGTATTCAGCAGGCCATGCTCTCCAATTCTCACCACAAACTGTAGGCCAATGGATTCAGATCTGGACTTCCAGACGGCGAATCTTCTGCGCCTATGAACACAGAAATCTTGTTTTTTAGACACTACCGGGTGGTTTTTGCCTTTTGAGCTGAAGCGGTATCTTTCTGGAAGATCAAACGCTCTCCATTGAAGAGAGTGTTGCTCCACTGCTTCACCACGCCTACTAAGACATTCATCTGGTACACTTTTGCCCCTGTCTCAATACCCTTTCGCAGAAATGCCTTTACAAGACACTCCCCACCAAACCCTTTGCGGAGGCTGAATGGTGGCCACGCTGAACCCTTGGCACAACATTTTTTGCGTCTTTAGACGTTTTAGCATAGATTTTGTCGTTTTGCTTATTAAAAACTTCTTCCACAGTGGAAACTTTCTCATCTGTGGAAATAATATTTTCATGGCCGTTGACCGGACCGCCATCGAAGAAGCTGCTTGCATCTTGCAAACGTGTTGTCAAAAGGTGACCAGTTGAGCCACGGACAGCTTTAATGTGAGTTCATCTCTAATTAGTCTTGACATGGATCTCGTCGATGCATTCATTTCGTTGGACATGATTTTCGGCTTTCTAAGAGGATTTCTGCGAATTCTCTCTCGAACGACTTTCTCGAACAACCAGTGCAACCAGGTTCGAACCACGCGAAGACGACCACCACTTTTTCTGTTTGTCACTTCAGAAATTTGGGACAAACGATCGTGCGGTAAACAAACATTCTCGAAATATTAAGTTTTTTCAGCAACTCGTAAATCTCACTTGCACTTTTGCACTTTTTTGCAAATCACCGCAGCGCGATTTTCCTTAGCTGCAACTCCATTTCTAACAAGCGAAATTTGCCACGAAACGAAAGCAAAAATAGAGGAACTTTCTTCTGCGAATTTTTTCTCGCTGTATGCGTTGTAAAATTTGTCACAGTATTTATGGCAAGACTAAGTAGAAAAAACCAGGATATCGCCGCCGTTGCTCATTTAATTCAGGTAGGCAAAGTAGAGGCGAATGCTTTGCTACTATTCTTGTGCGTATTCTGCGCATTAGCCGCGCCTAAAAATTACACAAACAAAAAACTGGCAGGCCCCGTTACTCGTTCTTAGTTATACAAGGTGACGCAAGGCATTTGCGATGTGATGTGCGATTTAAAGTCATTTGCAAAAATTTTAAATTTCGCGCCACCTTGTGGACGTATATTTAACAACTTACAAGCATTTGCGCTTGTGAAAAATTAATGATTATTAAGAAACATACAAATTTATATATGAAAAGATAAGCAAAAGCACTTGCAACTTTTACAGCAAATCTAACCCGATATCAGCGCATGACAACAGAAGATCGGTTGCTTGCAACGAAAAATGCCCGTGAAAAAAATTGTAATGGAAAAAGTTTCTTCTTTTTCTTCATATTTATTGTAGGACCAGGTCCTGTTTTTCATTGAAAAAAGTTACGATGTATCATTTAAAGAAAAAAATATAATTATTGCATCATTCGAATCGGAATCCAGACGTCCAACACTCGTGCCGACACTTTGGTGCGCTTCCTGGCGGGCGCGTTTTAAGTTGTCCTTTCATCGCAAACTTTGCCAGCCCATCGCCTTCCTTTCTCCTCATATGCTGGTTCCTTTCGTTTCTTCTCTAGCGTCTCAATCTTACTACGTCAGTGATTTTGCACATCTCTCGTATCTCATGGTTTCGTTTAAGATCGTGCCTTTCGTAGCCACATCAACTCAAAAGGCAAGTTGTACTAAATTGCTGAGCAAGGTCCAAATAACTGCGTTTTTGCTCATCATCGACGCTTTAAGGACCACCCCCAATAAAGCGCTCGAGGTGCTAGTCAACTCGCCTGCTCTAAATCTGGTAAACACTTGGCCGCCGCTTCGCTCTTAGACTTAGCAGTGTGATGCTATGGAAGACCCGGCGGTTTGGCCACGCTTCGATACTACATTCCATGAGTAGTTATAATCAAGGAATCAACTACTCTTTCCTTATCTTTCTAATCGGCCTTAAACCCACACTCTTCAAGACTAACATTCCGTCAAGAAGAGAGTGGCAAACTCAAAGACCATGGAGAAGTGGAGAAATTAATTTCTACACGGCTGGATTGAAGCTAGAAAATAAAGTAAGCTATGGAGTTTTCTTCAAAAGAATTATAATTAAAATTATCGATTCGACTTCCGGACTACTGTAGCGTCTACCAGGTAGATGTCTTAGCCTTATAGGAGATAGCTGTGTCGGGACAACTAGTAAGTACAGCACTCAGACACAATTCAGTCCATTGTACTGATTTTCTTTAAATCTTCTTGTGGTGCCAAGGAGCCAAGGTGGTCGCTTCTTAACACATCAGTGCCGAAGACCTCAAACCTGATTCGAGCGAAGGCGGGGCAGACGTACAGGAAGTGGTCCGCCGTCTCATCCTCCTCTTCACAAGCTGGGTAGAGCATACGTCTGACATGCCTACTTTTCCATGTGCTTCGCCCATAGAAAGTGATCCAATCAGCTGTCTGCAGTCCCTTCTGCTTAATGACAGGAGGATTTGCGATAGTCGATCAGACATGAGAGGTAACATCAGTATAGTCCATCTGCAGCCTCTCGCAGCCTGCCAAACTCGCTTGTGGGTTGTAGTAACCCATTTGCTAACCGTGAGTTTGATGGCTGCAGAAGGGAGTGGCAGAACGGGCTCCGGACCAAAGACGTTGACATCAGAGCCCATCCTAGCTAAGGAATCAGAGTGCGACTGTGTACCTTAACGCGCACGCCGTAACAAGTACTACGATAAATATCTTCTCGGACAGCCAGGCGGCCATCAAATCAATAAGGGCAGTTATACTAAGATCAAAGATTGCTCATGAATTCCTTGGCTGCTCTAAATGATATTAGCACCGACTTCAAGGTCAGTCTTATATGAATTCCGCGACATGGAGATATTGAAGGAAACTGCAAGGCCGATGAGTTAGACAGAAAGGCTACTAATCTTCCACTGCTTGAAAACAGAGGCAATATTGGGATTTCTATTTGCAAATTAAGGATAAAAAATTCCACTAGGAAATTACATAAAGAATTAGATTGAAATTAATATTCTAAAGAAGGCCAACAGGTCATGGAGAGAAGAAAATACGTGTGTTACAACAAGGTTAATTTGGTCGTAAGTAGATAAGAGAAGATCAGGATAATTGCTCAACTTCTCAAGAGAGAACATCTCCAAGATCGTGGCTCATGTTACCGGCCATTGGCTGTAGGTAGGCACACCTCTAGGCTAGAAAGAAACGATTTCTCATAAATACTGCAGAAGTTGCAGAGACGAGGAAGAAAGAGTAGAAGACTTCCTTTGTAATTGTCCAGCCTTAGCTTGGAGTATAGCCAGTTTGTTGGGAAAATACCATTTTGACTCTTTTACGGAACTAGCCGGTGTTGGGATAAAACCTATCCTACACTTCATAAGAGCGTCTAACTGGTTCCATGAAAAAATAAACCGTAAAGTTCCTCTATTACACAGCGGTACCACAATGGACCTACATGGTCTAAATGAGTTCGCTACTCTAAGCCGACTGATACAAAAACCTAACCTACCCTGAACTTGTGTACTCAGCTACTGCTCGCAGCGTTAGCACTTCTACGGCTTTTTGGCTCTGCTGTAGTTGTTCGGCTCGAGTTTCAATTCCGTATGTCATAACTGACCTTGCGCCTGACTTATACATACATATATGCGAACTTTGCTCTTGATGCACATTGATATCCCGTAAACACCCGGACGACGCTTTTTCGTGCGGCTTTTTCGGATTGATTTCGCGCTTCAATAGACAGTATTAAGGAAAATAATGTATCAGCGTGGATAAAGAACAAAATGATTGCATTAAATAAAATAATTTTAGCAAACCAACTAAATAGGATTGTATAACAAATGTATACACAAAAACGTGTGCGCTTTCTTTTCAAAAGGATTCGATAGGTAGCGAATACGGTGCCTACTGTTAATACTCGGGTAAGTAGCGAATTCGGTGGTTACTGGTAAACGACGGCGAAAGTAGCAGATACGCTGTCGACTGATCAACGATGTGGTGGCGATGAGCTATAGCTTGTGACATCGTTAATAACAAAAAAAGAACAGGTAAGTAGCAGCGTAAGTAATGCTCATTACGCAGTCTCTACTGAAATTGTTAGTGCGCTTCGCACTACTCGCTCGTACTAGCGGGTAGTCACGCGCATTTGCACTCTCTTTCGTGCTGCCTTTGTCTTACAGCGCGTGACAAATGATAGCAAATCAATATTATGACCCGTTTTGAAAATTTTCCTTTTTTCTGTTTCTTCTTTATTTGCGAATTCTTAATACAGCATAATAATATTTTAGATGAATAGTGTTGTAAATAGAACCTACCTAATTTTCCCGGCAGATGACTTTTCAATGTTTATTTAAATGAAGTAAAAAATATTGTAAATAGTTTTCTAAGACTTCTTGTGAAAAATAAATGAATCTGTCTAACACATGGGCTGAAAAAATGCTTAGTTTATTCATCAACGTAATTTCCAGCGCTGCTCTAATTTCACTTTTTTTACCGGCGAGCATTTTTTTGGTCTGCGAACAGCCAGTAGTCGCTGGGAGCCATATCTTGTGAATACGGTGGAATGCAATAAAATTAGTGCCATCTATGTGTCAGGCTTGGGACTTTTCAGCCCAAGTGTTATATGTATAATTAATACAACATGTCCACCAACGAGGTCGCAAGATATACATAGGAAAATCCGAAATTGATTATGGAAATGGATGATGGAAAAAATGATTAAAAATCAACAAAACATCCGAGCAACTTCAAGCTTGAACCTTATCATAGTAAAATTTACCTGAACCTGCTTCCGTAATAAAAGAAGGTACACCAGAACTAGCCGAAACAAAGAAGCAGAGGCGGAACCTGCAGATTTCAGACAATCCCGAAAAGCGCTGAAAAAAGCAAACATCGGCAGTAAAAAGGCAAAATGGGAGGAAATCCGAAGGGATCCAAACAGCAGCCCTTGGGGTCTAGGCTATAAAATTGCAAGGGGAAAGCTCAACGCCAACTTCACAGCCTCACATCTAGGCAGTGAAGCTACCAGCAAAATAGTGGACAGACTGTTCCTTACGCACCCTATGCTGAACGGGGACTGAGACACACAAGGTGACGAGATGCTTCCACCCTTCACCGAAGAAGGGCTTAAAACTGCGGCAAGAAGCCACAAAAGAAACAAAGCTCCAGGCCCAGATGGCACATCAGCTGAAGCTCTCCAACTTGTGGCTGAAAGCCGACCAGATCTGATGCTCGACGTTTACAATGCATGCATTGCTCAAAGCATCTTCCCTAAGCTGTGGAAAATACAGAAACTGATGCTGATTTGTAAAGGTAAGGGTGATTTAGAGCAACCGTCAGCTTGGCGTCCACTTTGCATGCTGAACAGCGCCAGAGAATTGTTTGAGAAACACATACAGCGCAGACTTGCAGAGTCTGTTGAGAGTGCAGGAGGATTGTCAGCAAGGCAATACGGTTTCCGACGGGGAAAATCAACACTTGGCGCAATAAAGCAGGTGGTAAGCAGCGCTCAAGGCAGACACCACTACCCGAACCGCATCACTGTCCTGGCAACGGTTGATGTAAGAAACGCCTTTAACAGCCAACGATGGATAGACATTATAAAGGCACTACGAGAGAGGTTTTGATTACCTGCATACCTACTAAGGATTCTCCAGAGCTACCTGAGTGAGCTAGAACTGGTGTACGACACCCCAGATGGTCAGAAAATAAAAGCGATAACGTCTGTCACGTCTCAAGGATCTATTATCGGCCCCGATCTCTGGAGCCTGAGCTACGACGAGAAATTGAGCATAGAAATGCCAGAAGATATGTGTCTAGTGGGATACGCGAACGATATAGCGGTGGTCATACCAGCTCGGGACCCTGAGGACGCTAGAAGGAAGCTGAACCAAGTTATGATAAGGACGCAAACATGGCTTGAGGACCACGACCTGTAACTTGCCAAAAATAAAACCGCAGTTATCCTTATAACACGAGGTCAAATGCCACTCGAGGTCAGCATGCAAATATGCGACACGTCCTTAGCGGCCCAAAAAGAAGTGAAATACTTAGGTATTCAACTTGACCGCAGGCTTCCTTTCTGGGCCCAGATACGGCATGCGGCTACCAAATATGGGGGATTGTGCTAAACTGCAAAGCCAAGCGCAAAGCACTGGAGGCTATGCAAGGAACAGCGGCACTCAGAGTTGCCTCAGCCTACCGCACTGTCTCAGGCGCAGCAATTTTTGTGATCAGCATGCAGATACCCGTCGACCTCATGGTCTGGGACTCCAAGAAGAAACACGTCATCACTAGCGTCACTAGCAGATGTCAAACCATGCTGCGGTGGCAAAGCCGATGGGACACTGAACCGAGTGGCAGATAGATGGCGAAACCTTTTCCATAAATAGTCAAATGGGTGCAAATGAATTTCGGAGAAGTGAACTACTTCTTAACAACACGAAAACTAAAAAATTTTTTGGTCCAACTGCATTTATGGATTTATTTTATTCAAACTGGTTCCTTTCGAGTTCCTCACACGGCATTTCACAGTCGAGAGGCAAATCAAACAACTTAGCTAATTGGAAATCATGTACAGGATAGCGCGCTTGAATGTATGAATGTGTAAAATACCCACACAATGCGTTCCTTTCATGGTCAAAAGTAAATTTCCAAACAGAAATAAGTCACACTAAACGATGTGCTGTCAAATTGTCGTGCAGCAAACGTCAACTTCCATTTTCATGCTACTCTGGTCGTACTCTGGTCGGGCACAATGAATTTGCGGCAGCAAACGCTTCAAAACACTGAGTTGGAACAGAACATTTGACTCACTGGAACGAATTGTTTGTTTCAACTTAGTAGCTGGCACAAGGCATTTATTAGGCGTTTTAGAGGTTTGCAGGCACATTTACACGTGGGGTTCGCCATTTTAGAGGTTATGAAATTAAATCTCTTTCGTGTGACAAAGCGGACCATTCCAGCGGCCGTGAGATGATTTTTGAGGTTAGCGACAGTGTGCACGCTTTTAACGCGAAAGGCTGGATATCTACCGCATTTTAGGAAACGCAATTTGTCTTTAATTACGGTAGTACTTAAGGACCTCTGCGCTTAATATTTCGTATTAGTGATGTGTCCAATTATTTCAACTACTCAAAACTCATTTACTTTGCTGGTAACTTGAAGAGCAGCTCTAGAGTTGCATGTGAGATATGTTGTTGTTGTTGAAGTGGTTGAGTATTTCCACTGAAATAATCCGAATTAGTGACCACCGCCGTTTTACTATCACCGTCCTTGTATGAAGATGGTTTTTTTTTTTTGTTCTAATATAAGTCAGATCCACCCAGTGAGGTCCAAGTATAGCAGCAAATTCTTCATCTCGATTTCTGAGATGTCATTAATTTGCTGCAAGAAAGGCTTACCAAAGGAGCGGAGACGTGCCCTAGCTAGCCTTGGATATTCACATAAGTAGTGGAAAAGACTTTCCTTCGCCCCTTCCGCTTGACAACTTCTGCAGATAGGTTTGAAGGGGAGGTTGAGTCTAGCTGTATGATCTCCTACTTTCCAATGACCTGTGAGGGTTGCAGTGATGCGGAGATGTTTGGTCGAGAGCACCCTAACAGATCATTATGTAGAAAGTCTTTAATAACCTCCAATCAAATGTTGCTTACGTTTAAAAGTTTATTGCTCCGGTTCTCCATTAATTAAAAATACGTTTTTTATAAAAGATCGCGCAAAAAACTGGTAGCTTCAAATAAAAACTCGCCACGTGGTAAGGGTAAAATACACTTTGAACCGATTCATTTTATTACGGGAATTATTTAATATATAGTACTCCGCGACACAATATCTTAACCAATTTTCATTACTTTTCTTTGGTTTTTTTTTTTTTAATTTGCTTTAATTTCTTATAAAAATATGTTCCATTTTATCTCAAAAATCATATAGATCAAAGTTTCAAACTTTATAACAGGTATTTCAGGCACCTTTTTGGTCTAAATTTTCGAAAAACAACATTTTTGTTTTCATGTTATGATAGTTTAGACTTCCAAAAATATACTTGCACATTTTTATTTTGAAATTCGTTGTAGTTTAGATGTTACAGTCCATTAAAACGAGACCGGTTTGGAGTTCGACGCCCAGGTATAAGCGCGATAACCGTGTTTTTCTCGAAACTATTTTTTCCGAGTTGGCGTTGGTAATTTCTCAAAAAGTACTAAGCCGATTGATTTGAATTTTTAATATGTTATTGAATAGACTTGTGGCTCTTGCGGGTAGTAGAACTGTAATTTTATAATCAATTTTTCTATTTTTTATAAGAGCGAGAACGTGAGAAAAATCCTTTTTTTTTGTTTTTCCAATAAATAGATAAAATATCTAGAAGAGTTTTTTTTTGTAAATCTGCTAGCCACCATAGCGACATATCTCCTGTGGAATAATCAACCAATTTTTTTTTTCAGACGTACCTGAGCAGCCCAATCAGCTACGCCAGTGGCATGTGTTACGTCAGGGGAAGCAATTTTTCTTATCCTTGTCAATGAAAAAAATATATTTTTTTTTTTGTAAATAAAGAATTGATCTAATGAATGAAAATGATTTTCAATTGATACCGATTGTTTTTCTTCAATTTTCAACGCCTTCAATTTCCGCGTCTGTAGACCAGAAAGGTGTCTTATAAAGGCGCGCCTAGATGCTGTTTTAACATACAACTTTGAAAACTTTAGATGCTCTTAGGTTTCACTATTTCTTAATAATTATTTGTGAAAAATGATATCAATTAAATTCCCACCATGAACACCTCGACGGATAAAATCCTCCTAACAGTCAATTCATGAATGCCTAATTGTTGACAACGTCGAGATATCGATGTTGAAGGTTGTTCAGCAACACATTGTGCTACAGCTGGAATATTCTCAATAGAATGCCCAGATTTTTAGTCTGTCAGTCCCATTTCTATCCTCTACAGAATCAGTTTCACGAAATGTTTCGCCAACCTTCGAATTGTCGACTCGATCGCATGATTATTTCCACACAAAAAAACCAACCAAACCAAACCAAAAAACTAATTTGGCCATATTTTGTTGTTAAAAGTTGACTATTTTCATAATAACTTTCAAAAATTTTAGCCTGTCGTGAAAAATTTTACATCCGTCTACTTAACAAATGTCCAAGATGGCATAAACGAAAAGTATCGTCTCTGAATTATTCTCTAGTGGCATTTAGGCGTCACTTTTGAAATGCTTTTAACAATATTTATTAAAATTCGAAATTTCAAAAATTTTTAAATAGAATTTTTAGAAAAATTTGGGTACAGGTATGTTTATGATTTTAGTAATATTGCCTGTTTAGTTCGCTTGCATAAATAAGACAAGTGTTTTGCCTGTTCGGAGATTTTCTGCTAGCGAAAAAAATGGATTAAAGAAGTTGCATCAAATTTTGTGTATAAAATGGAATTAAGTGCTCAAAAACATTTGAAATGTTGACAGTGGCATACGGTGAGAGTACTTTGAGTAAAAAGAAGTGATTACAAGTGGTAAAAGCTTTTCACAGAAAGTCACAGTCTAGAAGATGTGAATGACGACGCTCGCTCTATACGCTCCAGCACATAAACAACCAATGAAAAAGTTGAGAAAGTGAAGAAAAATTGTATGGAGATTCGTCGAATCACAAATAGACAAGATGCTGAGGATGTCGGGATTTCGATTGGCTGATGCCATGCAATCATTTCGGACAAATTTGGTGAATTTTGATCAAATTTTGTGTTACAAAAATGGTGAATTTTGACAAAAAACAACAGCGCGATGCTCAAGCAATTGCTGAATGACGTCAACGATGATCCAAAGTTGCTGAAAAGGGTCATAACTGGTGATGAGTCATGGGTTTATGGAGCTATAATATAGCAACCAAAGTCCAATCTTCCCAAGAGTTCAGGCAAGCCAAAACCAAAAAAAGCTCCCCAGTTCGATAAAATGTCGAGGTTTTGCCCATTGTTTTTTTTTTCGATTACTATGGCGTAGTGCATCAGTAGATCTAACCACAAGGTCGTACGATAAATAAGGAGTAGTGCCTTGAAGTTATACGCCGTTTGGGTGAAGCAATGCGAAAAAAACGCCCGGAATTGTGGAAAAAAATTCATGGCTTTTGCATCATGATAATGCACCTGCCCTCACTCATCTTTGCTTGTGAGAGATTATTTGACTAAAAATAACACCGCTAGCATACCTCTGCCAGCGTATTCGCCAGATTTGGTTCCTTGAAACTTTTTTCTGTTCCCAATATTGAAGAGGCTCCCAATATTGAAGGACGGCGTTTTGCGACAATTGAGGAGATACTATACAAACCAAATCGCTGAGAGAGCTCAAGACATACCAAAAAGTGCATATGAGAACTGCTTCGTGGATTGGAAAGAACGCTGGCACAGGTGATTATATATGGGGGGACTACTTTGAAGGAGATAAAAGAGAAATTGATGAATGAATTTTGTGAACACATCTCGTATGCATAACCGCCAAGATATCTACGAAATATCTATGTCAAGAGAGCGTAGGCACGAGTGTATTTATATGAAACTACCGAAGCGGAAATGCAATTTTTTTTTTATATGAGGAAAGTTCGCAACATAGCTAGGGGGAAAAATATTAAAAAAATCAACGTGATTTTTTAGCAACTTGCATTTTGCCCTTTGTTGCATTAAAATCTAATGAACTATGCATGAACTGCATACCAAACATTTTTCTAGAAACTCTTTTTCACAACCTTAGAATTGCGTTTAAGAAGTACGTGAAATTTTCATAATATTTCTATAAAGTTTGAAACTTGGAATTGTATGGTGTTTTATTAGACAATGAGCTGTGATAGGTAGGTGAAATGGTTGAAGTATCAATCTCGCACTCCACAAATAGCACTAAAGTGCCGCTTTGATACCATTTTGAGACCTCCAACAGGCAGATATTTACAGCCAGCCAGAGCTACTGATGAAATGGAAAAGGTTGATGGGATTTAGGTTGGCCCACTGCCCCCGACTGTCAAAGAAAGGAGCACTCAGTGACCTTAATCGTCGAGCCGCCAAACCCGGGCATTTACAGAGCAAGTGCTCAACAGACTCCTTCTGTGAAAAGTCCCCCCAGCTTCTGCAGTAGTGATTAACTGATAAATCTTGCTTTTCTGCGTGTGTGACGATCGTTAAGCGATCGGCAAACACAGCTACCAGTTTGGAATTTGAATTGCGTGGAGTCACCCCATCTTACCCAGATTAACTTTTTTCTGTAGGGGAACCTCAATGAGTAAAGTCTATGAAACAAACGCAACGATCATCTTAAGACTAAATAAAATATCGTTCGCGAGGCTAAAGACATCCCGACATCTCTTCCTCAACGTGTGTCGAGGAATATAGAGGGAATGCCAGGTAACGCTAAGACATTTAGAAGAAGGTTAGGTTCGGTTGAACTGGTTGACTTGGACCGACTCGGTCTATAGCGGTGCCAAATGCAGTTCAGTAGTTATGTATTTGAAGTAGTCCAACCGTATGGTGCCTGTTTCTGTTGCGAATTTAAGTAGACATTTCCAATCCACTAATGAGATATCTTCTGACCCATCAAACTGTGGGGCCCCTAGATACTTTAAACGTGTTTTGACAAATGCAGGATATTCGCAAAGGAGTTACTCTAAAGTTTCCCTATATTTCCTGCATTCCACGCTGTGTGTGGTGATAGTATAAATCGCGTACTGCTGTGATCGTCATGCTTACACTAGCATTCCTGCCTTGCCACCTTGTCCTAAGTACAAGCCTCTTCTGTCTTGCGACAGAATTAAGCCTCTTCTTACATTCTTGAACAATCTTTGAGGTTTGCTTCGCGTTCTCTAGGGCCTTCAGTGCAGCCTGACTGTCAATGAAAACTCCAATCTGTTTCCACTCCATCTCCTCTCGATTATCCATTCGGCTACTTTTAGGATGGCAAAAACTTCTGTTTGGAAAACAGTTGCCATTCCCCCCATATTATTACTATCGTTTAAGTACCATCCGGCTCCAGACCCTATTTCATTCTTGGACCCATCGGCAAAGAAAATATCCGTCAAACCTCTCTGCATGCATTCTGGATTGCTCCATTGCTCACGCATATTCATCAAATTCCTTCCAAATGAAACTATGGGCATCAGGTCGCCTTTAGGTGCCAAAAACAGTTGATACTGCTCGGATAGCATCTCAAAGATTTCTCTGTGTCCCGATGTTCCGTCTTCGTGCCAGAAACCATATTTATAGAGTCTACACATTGCTTTTATTGCTTTAAATTTATTGCTTGTATCTTAAGATCCAGGGGAGCAAATCAAGCATAGCATTTATGGCATCACCAGAGGTTGTACTCATGGCACCCGTGATGCATAAACATACACTTCTTTGCAGCCGGTATAGTTCCGGATTGTGGACCTAACCATGCTCCGTGACCACCAGACCACAGAGGCGTAAGTGATGATTGGTCTGATAAATGCTGTGTATTTCCATAAGACCACAGCAGGTTTAAGACTACAGGTTTTACCAAAGGCTCTGCCGAATTGCTGAAAAATCCTTAATGCACGATTCACCTTCAGTGAAATGATTGTCTCCCACGTCAGCTTCGTATCCAAGATTACTTTTAGCTATTTAACTTCATCGGAAAGACCAAGTGTCACACCTTTCAGTGTTGGAAGACTGAGTCCATCCAATTTCCGTTTTCTCGTAAACAAGTCTATAGTGGTTTTGTTCGCATTGACGGAAAGACCTTGTCTCATGCACCAGTCATCGATTTTATCCAGAATTCTCTGCACTTTCGTGCAAAGCCTTCTTAGGGAATTATCCGATGTTAGCGCGCAAACAACGTCCGTATATGCTTGGACATGAAAACCGAGTTCCTGCATCTCCACTAATAGAGAGTCTACGACGAAGCACCACAGCAGCGGAGAAAGTACACCCCCTTGGGGACATCCTTGATTGGCCCTGACGGTGATTAGTTCGTCACTGTTCTCACCAGCGGTTAACAGCCTCTCAGAGTGCATAGAATATATCCACTTTACAATGGTTTGATTAACTCCGTGTCGTTCGGCAGAAGAACATATTGAGCCGAAAGTGCCAAATCAAATGGCCCCTCAATGTCCACGAACACGCCCATTGTGCGCTCATTAGGGTCCAGCCCGGCTTTCATCTTGCTAACAAGATCGTGTAAGACTGATTGAC
Organism: Anastrepha ludens; assembly: GCF_028408465.1. Classification (NCBI taxonomy): domain Eukaryota; kingdom Metazoa; phylum Arthropoda; class Insecta; order Diptera; family Tephritidae; genus Anastrepha; species Anastrepha ludens. The sequence continues at coordinate 11,967,043 of NC_071499.1, forward strand.
ACTCGTAAGCGTGTTGATTTCTACTAAGTGGACTTCTCGGCAATACCCCCACTCGAATAAGTTTCTCCACCACTCATTCTAGACTTCTCAACACGAATGATGTCAAACTGATTGGTCTAAAACTTTTTGGGAATAGTCGTCTTTTCCTGGTTTCGGAATAAATACTACTCTTACGCGTCGCCAAGTGCAAGACAGTCTGTGAAGATCCTTTTTAGGACCTCAATCAACCTGTCTCCTTCTTTCTTAAGGATTGCTGTGTACCTATTCCGTCAGTTTTAGGGGACTTAAAGTTCTCAAAGGAAGACGATTTCGATTATCGATTCTTTTATCACTATACGACTAGCAATATAGCACCTATACCTAGAGGTTCCACCGTCGCTACCGTCATTGTTCATGCCACTCTCTACTTCAGAGAGAGTTCTACTAGCCAGAAAATGTGTTTCGAGTACAGCATTAGACGTTTCCGATTTGGAAATGGTGTATGAACCATCTGGTTTTCGAATGGAATCCAGCCTTACTGAGCGGTCTAGATAAAGGACCTTAGAAAGTCTCGCTGTTTCACTCATTTCTTCGACGTTACTGCAGAAGTTTCTATAGGAGTCAATCTCTACCCCTATAAAGCCAACTTTTCATTGCAATGCCATTAGAAGAAAAAGTAATTAAAAAAATTCCACAAATTATCGCTCCACCTTAGTGTACATATGCATTTAATATTTCGTAATTTTTGTACTTTTATTTTATAATTTTTTTATACTCTTACAAAGGCAACTTTTCATTGCTAATAAAAATAAGAAAATACATTTTTTGCGCTAATCTTAAAATCTCAAATCAGTAATTGAGCTCCTGCTCCTATTTATGGCGTGCGTCTTGTTGTTGTGCCACAATTTGAGGGACCTACAATTTTAAGTCGACTCCGCACGGCCATTATTTTTTATGAGGAGCTTTTCATGGCAAAAATACAATCGGAGGTTTGCCATTGCCTGCCGAGGGGCGGCCGTTATTAGAAACAACTTTTCAATCATTTTCGGTTCCATGCACGGAGATTCAAACCTACGCACTTCCGTATGGTTGTCACGCATCAACTATTCGGCTACAGTGGCCGCCAAGTAATTGTGTACTTAAATATAACTTAACCATTTAAATCACAGTATAGATATTTCGTTTCTTTTTCTGCTTGACTGGCGCTTTAACCGTTCAAGCGATTTTGGCGAATATTTCCTTTGCTCCTTGTTTTCGCTAATACTAAATATTAATTCTCTTTTCTTCTATTCCTCAGCATCATCCTCCACTTCACTACTCATAATCGAAGCTTCATTCTCCAAACTCTTGTCGAGGATCGACGACGGAGTAGTAACTTTAGCGCAGGTGTATTGCAATTGAATGTTGTTGGCATGGCGCGATAGGGACTTCCAAATGCGCAGCAAATAGTTTTGATAGAAAAATTTGGCAAAGCGTAAGTCCGTGTGATTCACGCCACGCTGTCCCGCAGCAGCGCTGCTGCTATTCTTAGTGTAAAAATTAATTGTAGCCAGCATTTCGTCGCGTGTGATGGTGTTGAGTTGTTGCTTATCACGCGGATAACTGCCTTTGATGCTCGTCTCCATTTCGCAGAGCATGCGTTTAGAGCTTTGCAACAGTGCGTGCAGCTCACGTGCAATGCCACTTTGTGTGTGTAGGTATTTTTGATCCCATTGCTGTTGGATTTTGTAGAGATAGGCAAAGGAAGCGATGAACTTTTGCATGCTTTGATGCCAGCAAACGGGTGCGATCTGAAAGCAGGAGAAAAGAGCGGGTGTTATTTATGCAAGTAATAGGGAATGTAGAGAAATTTTAAGGAAAATATGCCATAAAAATAAATATTGTATTAAAATCTACAAAAACTATTTCCGTGCAGCTTTCAGTGCTTATGCGCAATGCCTGGCCTGCACTTTATGGCCTGAAACCTTTAGATTTGATTGATTTATTGTTTTTCCGCTGCCGCTGCTGCTGCCATTGCAACCGTCTCGCGACTTAACTTATGCAAATCAACGTATTGCGCCTCGGAGCAGTAAAATGTTTTTGTAACAGGTTTTGTGCAACAGTGAAATTGAAAAAACAAAAAAAAATTTCTTAAGATAAAAAAGGTACCCAGCACCTCTTAGCATCTGTCGACAGCTTTGCGCCTTCATGCCTTTTGCTGTTTTAATTCTTCGGCTTGCCTCTTTTCTTATCTATGCATCAGCATCCACCTAACAGCCTGCGCCCTGCTTTTTTGGCTTCTAATGAGCGCGCAGGCAAGTGCCCTCGTCAGCATAATCGTCCAGCCCTGAGGGTGGTCATTGTCAAGTTAACGCTTCAGCTGCCATGCCGCATTCCTGCCACGTTGTGGGGCAACACAAAAAAGGCATTGCCAGGGATTGCAAGTGTCTCGCCATGGACGGAGCGTGTGTGTTGCAAGTGTAGTGTGGCATGTGTAGTGGTTTTATTCCACGCCAACAGCTGACTATTGCAAGCCGGATTGTATTCCATTTTGCCGCTCAGCAATTTCGATTTTTAATTGACTTGTTGGAGTGAGCACAAGAAGTGTAAGCAAACGATTTTTGACGATTGGCAGGAAAGAAAGAATATATAACTACAAGAAGATGCAGCACCGGTCCGTTTCTTCAAAAAAGTAAGGTAGACAATTTTTCTACACAGAGAATTAATTGATTCTAAAAGGAAATGGTTTGTGCTCACCTTCCTACCATATTTTTATAAGAGTAATGGCTCGTAAGTGGCTAGACAGGGGGCCCTAGAGACGGTCTTATAGCAAAATGAGAGGATTGGTGTTTCCTTGAGAATCTGTGGTCTACTCTTGGAAAGATGGGTCTCGCATTAGGAGTAGACCACGGGTAGATCGGGGGCGCTCGAGAGTACTTCTAAGGCTAACAAAGCGGCAGCTGTCGAATTTGGTACGTGTCCTTAGCGGACATTATCCATTTGGAGTCCATAAGGCGAGGCTTGGGCTTCAAGTCCTTTGTGCAGAAGATGTCTGCATAACGAAGTAGAATCATCTCAGCACCTTCTTTACAACTGTACTGCTCTGATCAGGAAAAGGTTTAAACATCTGGGGTCTCACTTTTTCGCCACACCTGCGGATATTGCGCATTTAAATATCAAATATCAGCTAAATGTTAGGGGAGCTCCATTGGAGTAACAGTTCTTGACCGGATATAAATAAAGGTAGGTCCGGTAACGTAGAATCAACTGGCATGGGGCCACCGCGGTTGTTGTTGTTAATGTAGCAGCATAAACATTCCCCGTGCATATACGAGGAATGCTGCTGAAGTGACAGTCCTTGGCCGGATATAAATCCGGGTCGTTCTGGTTACGTAGAATCGACTGTCGTGTGAACGAACCGATTGTCGTGGGAACGTCCGACTGTTGTGATCTAATGGGCTGGTGCGTGACTACCATTGAGTAGTGACTGGATATAAAACCCGCTGTGAGCACGAAAAAACCAGAATGATGTGAAATAGGTTTTCACTAGTGGTCGCCTTTCAGCAAACATTGGCACACATCTTCGTGTAATAATGACATGAAGAAGATCTTTTAAAAAACAATGGCAGGTTGATTCGGAGACGTTGTAAAACTTTGCATCCCTTCATGCGAAGAAGCTCGTCAAGATACGTACTCCACGATTTCGAGGAGGGGCAGAAACGGCTGAGCCTCCATTTTCGGTTGCCCCTTAACACTGTTTGCTCTTATAGGCCTAAGGAATTCGCCATAATGGCGAACATATTCCCTTGATGCATCAGGAGTCTCAGGATACGGAAATGTCATAATTTGTAATAATCTACGCTTGAGGATTCCTGAAGGCTAAGAACCTCTAAAAAGCTGCAAACGACCCACAAAGGCTATGTCTTCGTCTTAAATAGAACCAAAGCTGCTAGACAGAGCTAGATTACTTGGTTGGGATGAAGTCCGAGTCATTCCGCTAAAATAGAACCGATTGCCATGGGAATGTTTTTTATCTTATCGATCTTGCTCATGAGTTCGTTGCAGTTGAACTGTAGGAGTTTAAAGCTCCTCAGGATCGCTCTCGCTATTCGAGGTGTGAGAAACGCGTGAGTTTGTCTACGTCGACCCCGCTCTGCGTTCCATTGTTATTGTAGCGGCCTGATGGTGATGGGCGATTGCGGATACAGAGCTCTTTAGCAGGGAGCAACGTAGTCACGTATCCCATCTTGGGTGATGCTTGGGCTGCAAAAACATACTAGCTGCTGGTCCTCGACTGGGGTCATTAGTTCAACTTTTGCTTCCTCAACAGAAGTGGGCGGTAATATGAGGTATGTAGTTCTAACGAGATTCCCTTTTCAAAGAAGTTTCCAAAATGGACATTTTTACAGGATATGTTGCCTTCTTCCAGCGGTTCTCATTGAGGAAAGCTTACAAACTTCAAGATTACTCCAAATTTTCTTTATCGACTTTGATTTCACACATTCAAACTCGTCTTCCTTGTAGAGTGTCAGGCTATGACCAAAGCCCTTACGTGGGTAACAAACTAACTCAAAATATGATAAAAATATAAAGTGGAAGATCCCTAAATTTCTTCGACAACCCATCAGTAATCTGCTCTGGTTCTTGGAACACAGCTGTGTTTAGGGAAATAAAGCAGCAGACGAGTGCACAAGGAAAGCATCTGGAAGACTGAGGTCAAGCATTCCAGCTACTCTGGCTTGTTTTGCTGATTTTGGACTGTTGAAGTTTGCGCTTGAATAGCTATATATTTCATATGTGAACTAATATGAACATTTGTAGATAATCTCTGTGCGATTAGTTATCCGTAAACTAGTAGAGGGAGAAGGGAGAGAGTAGAAGTGACGCACGAGGGAAGTGACGTTAATGAGCCAAAAATGTAGAACTTACTGAGGTAGTCGTAAGCGAGCATGGATAAATACTAATGGAGCAATGACAATATTCACCATATAGACCCGAAGCTCGGAGCCGCGCACTACGATAGACGCGTGGACTCAGCAGATTGTTTTCAAGACTTCTTATGCGCGTGTGTTGCACTACGAAGGATTTAGTTCAGAGTTTTGAAACACTTCTAATAGGTATCTAGGAAATATGTAAATTGGAATTAACAATCTTTGGTGTCGCTAACGGTCTCTCTCTTTCATATATCTGTTAGTGTTGCGCTTTTTCAACATATAAAAGAAAATATGGTATATTTCGCTATGTGGAGAAAAGTGTAAGGAAAAAAAATATAAAAAAAAGACGGGATTTTTAAGCAACATGAAATTTGCACTTTTTTGTACTAAAATTCAATGAGCGATAAGACTACATACCAAAAAATTTTCTAGGAATTCTAATTAAAATCCGTGGAATTGCGATACAAATTTGTGGAATTTTGTCTAAATTTTGCAGACGGCCGCCGTAGTCGAATGGATTGGTGCGTGACTACCTTTCGGAATTCAGAGCGAACGTAGGTTCGAATATCGGTGAAACTCCCAAAAAAAAGGAACCTTTTTTCCAATAGCGGTCGCCCCTCGGCAGGCAATGGAAAACCTCCGAGTGTAATTTTGCCTTGAAAAAGCTCCTTATACAAAAATATCGGCCGTTCGGAGTCGGCTTGAAACTGTAGGTCCCTCCAGACGCACACCACAAATAGCAGGAAGAGCTTGGCTTTCTTTGGACAAATAACATTATTTTGAGGACATTTGAGAGCAGTCACTCGTTGGTAACTATAGCCTGTCATCCGAATTCCTATAAAAAGGTTATCTTTGGGGTAGCCTATCTACTTCACCTTTCGCTTTTCGCTGTCACGTTTGTCACATTTGTCATGCCAATTTATCAGTTGCCATTCAAATATAGATTAGCATTGATCGACTGCTGAAGTATTGATTTGCGCAAATATGCGATCACACTCGCTGATAACACACACACACAAACATATATTTGCTTTCCGAATACACACAGAAATGTAGGTGAGCGCATTCGTACAAACATCTGGAAGAAGTGGAGCGTGCCATAGGCACTTGGGTTATTGATTAGACAGGTAAAAATCCCCTGCAGACGAAATGATGACACTCCACTCCAGAAAGACAATGTGTTTGTTCACATAATCAGTTTGGCGTTGGGTTTTTTCGCAAAAGCCCCCACGGATTGGCACACGCGGTGGCGGCATCACATGAACCCACGTAAGTGACTAAAAAAATGTGCAAACTTGTATGAGTTGCAATTTGTGTGAATGATAGTAACAGTGACGTAAATGGTGGAAGATTAAAATGAAAGGAAATAAAATAAAAAACGATTAATAATTAATAATTAATAATTGCAGAAGTCTCACCACAACTGCCCTGCGGTAAAAAATGGGACAGTCCATTAAGCAGTTTTTTGCCGTATACGAAAACTCCGCGCCAAACTAGTGAAAAATGGTTGCAAAGTGGAACAGTTGCTTATTCGACGCTGTCTGCACCACAGTGCAAGCTAAATAAAGTTTTTTGTTTCCTGACAAGCCTAAAGTAGTAGGTAGGTAGGGTGGCTGTCGCAACGATACATATAGGCCTTCCGTAGGTCAGTCCATTGTGATTAAAGTAGTGAAGTACTGCCTGAAATAGAACCAATTTAAATCTCCCCCAAAGCGTTGCAGGGTACACCAATAGTGCCTGCGCTATACCTTGGCTAGTTGAGAGCATTGCCTAGAAATAGCAGGAATAATCAGTGCGGTCCCTTAAGAAGCTAATGCTCTACTAACCCCTACTAAGCAATTCGATTTCCTACAGGGTACCACAGGTCTTATAGTCCAGAATAGGGCACATACACTCATAATTAGAGGAATCGTTGTTGCGGTGATCGCAGGCGTCAATGTGTCTGGTAATTTTATAAACGTATTTTTCCATAAAACTATTAGTTACTAATATCCGCTTGTGCTCGTGCCTACGTATGCACTTATAAGTGTATCACAGCGTAAGCGAGCATTTGTACTTCCTTTGAATGGGGTTATTTGGCGCTTGGTGGTTGTTGGTTTTATGCCGAATCGTCATATTGCTTTATTACTGCCCAACCCACATTTGGTGTGTGCATAATGAATGCGTCTGGCGAGCGCCATTAGTCATCGGGGCATATGTGCCGAGTACTTTTTTAACTATATTATTTGTATGTATGTATGCATGAATGTGCATAAGTATATCGGCTGATACGCTTTCTCTGAATTGTAGGTCACTTTTATTATAAAAACATGATTTTCATATCACTTTAAACTTACCGCTGCATTATGCTCCAGTGTAGGCAAAAACTTGTACTTTCGCTCATGGCGACGCCAGGCTCTCATATCCTCTATGTCGATCTCGTGAAATCTGCTACTCTTCAGGGTGTTATACTCCAAACGTACGGCTATGCGTAGACCTTTCATGTACTGTAAGAAGGAAGGAAAATTTAGTTAAAATATGTAAGCCAAGATGTCAATACACTTTTGATAAAAAATTAAGTAGATTACACGCAGTTATAAAATTTTCCTGAGTTTGCATGGGAGATAAAAATTTATAACAGAAAAATCCACTTTTACAGCGGAAAGAGTTCCATTAAAATTTTCATCGAAAGAATGAATTTATAATAGAAAAAGCTACTCTTACTGCAGAAAAAATTTGATTCAACTTTTTTTTGAAAAAATTAATGAAAATATAGTAGAAAATATTACTTTTATAGCGGTAAGAGTTCCATTAAAATTTTCTTCGAAAGGATGAAGTTATAACAGACAATACCACTTTTACTGCAGAAAAAATTTGATTCAACTTTTTGTTGAAAACATTAATGAAAATATAGTAGCAAATATCACTCTTACACCGGAAAGAGTTCCATTAAAATTTTCATCGAAAGGATGCATTTATAATAGAAAATGCTACTTTTACTGCAGAAAAAATTTGATTCAACTTTTTGTTGAAAAAATTAATGAAAATATAGTAGCAAATATCACTCTAACAGCGGAAAGAGTTCCATTAAAATTTTCATCGAAAGGATGAATTTATAATAGAAAATGCTACTTTTACTGCAGAAAAAATTTGATTCAACTTTTTATTTAAAAAATTAATTAAAATATAGTAGAAAATATCACTTTTACAGCGAAAAGCGTTCCACTAAAATTTTCATCGAAAGGATGAATTTATAATAGAGAATACCACTTTTACTACAGGAAAAATTTGACTCAACTTTTTATTTAAAAAATTAATTAAAATATAGTAGAAAATATCACTTTTACAGCGGAAAGAGTTCCATTAAAATTTCCATCGAAAGGATGAATTTATAATAGGGAATACCACTTTTACTGCAGAAAAAATTTGATTAACTTTTTATTGAAAAAATTAATGAACATATAGTAGAAAATATCACTTTTATAGAGGAAAGAGCTGCATTAAAATTTTCATCGAAAGGATGAATTTATAATAGAGAATACCACTTTCACTGTAAATAAAAATTTATATATTTCAATCAGTAGAAAATATTATTTTAAGCTAAATTCGATTTATGTATAATTATTATTAGTAATTATTAATTTTTCATCATAAATTTTGGCCATTTTTATAGCTGGATATTATTAGTCACCACTTGAGGTTTGTAATAAAATGAAAAAATGAAAAAAAATGGAAAAAATTAAATTAAAAATGTAATAATTTAAAAAATAATTAGTTTTTTATTATGTCAAATTGCCGAAAATATTCGTCCATTTAATGAAAAAATCATGCACTGCATAAAATATGTTAACAGCTATGAATGCTAAGAAAAAATATAAGCAAATATCTGCATTTTTTGAAAAAATTTCGAGTTCATCTATTGGACGAAAATAATGAGTTCTCAATAAATATTTATAAGTATTGTTGCCACAAGTGTTTATTTCAAATTTACGTATAAAGTTTTTTGAAAAACGCAACTCTCTGCTTTTAAACTAAATAACGCCACTTAGAAGAGACACTTTTCAAATTCGTCCTTTCGATGAAAAATTGAATCCAACTTTTCCTGCAGAAAAAGAGCTATTTTTTATTATAGGCTCGTCCTTTCGATGAAAATTTCAGTACATCCTTTTCCGCAGTAAAATAAATGTTTTAATCATCCACATCGACCCGAAATTACTGCAAGGTTATTTTATTCGACAAATCTTTATTAGTTACTAAAGCTCAAGCGGAAAATTGTTATTGGAATAGAGAACCAATTTTAGCTTAACGGATTGCTTGTAGTTGTAAAATTAATTTTCAATTTAAAAATGTTTAAGGAGCATAAAATGTATGAATATATGAAAATTGCTACAATTGGAATTTAAAACTAAGTAAAGCTATTTGGAATTGGAGTTTTTCAATTTCGTCCTTTCGAGGAAAAATTTAATCAACTTTTCCTGCAGGAAAAGAGCTATTTTTTATTACATATTCATCCTTTTGATGAAAATTGATGTAGCTTTTCATTTATGTAGTTTTTTTTCAAATTCGTCCTTTCGATGAAAATTTTAATACTTCCTTTTCTAAAGTAAAATCGATTTTTAAACATCCTCATCGACTCCAAATTACTCCAAGGTAATTTTATTCGCTCATTCGACAAATCTTTATTAGTTACTAAAGCTCAAGCGAAAAATTGTTATATGCATAGGCATACAATTTTAGTTAAACGGATTGTTTCTAGTTGTAAAATTAATTTTCAATTCAAAAATGTTTAAGGAGCATAAAATGTATGAATATATGAAAATTGCTACAATTAGAATTTTAAACTAAGTAAAGCTATTTGGAATTGGAGTTTTTCAATTTCGTCCTTTTGAGAAAAAATTTAATCCAACTTTTCCTGCAGGAAAAGAGCTATTTTTTATTATATATTCATTTTTTTTTATGAAAATTGATGTATTTTTTCAATTATGTAGTTTTTTTTCAAATTCGTCCTTTCGATGAAAATTTTAATACTTCCTTTTCTGCAGTAAAAGAGCTTTTTTAATGATTCTAATCGACTCGAATGATTAAAAAATCAAGGTTATTTTATTCGCTCATTCCATAAATCTTTCTTACTAAAGCACAATCGGAAAATTGTTATTGGAATAGACATGCAATTTTAGTTTAACAGAATATTTGTAAATATAAAATTAATTTTTTCAAAAATGTTGAAGAAACTTAAAATGTATAATTTCTGAAAATTACTACAGTTAAAATTTTAAGCTAAATAATGGTATATAGAGTGGAATTTTTGAAATTCGTCCTTTCGATGAAAATTTCAAAACATCCTTTTCAGCAGTAAAATTAATTTTTTATTCATCCTTTTGCTAACGAAATTAAATCAACTTTTCCTCCATAAAAAAACTAATTTTTCGTTTAAATTCATCCTTTCGATGAAAGAGATTTTTTAATCATCCTTTTGCTAACGAAATTAAATCATCTTTTCCTGCAGAAGAAAGCTATTTTTTCGTATAAATTCATCCTTTCGATGAAAGAGATTTTTTAATCATCCTTTTGCTAAAAAAATTAGCGCCACTTTATCTGGAGAAGAGCTATTTTCTATTATAAATTCATCTTTTAGATGAAAATTTATGTAGCTTTTTACACAAGTAAATGTGGTTCTTTCTATTAAGAATTAATTTCTCGTATGAAAACTTGAAGTAAATTTTTTCCTCAGTATAAGCGGTATTTTCATTATAAATTCATCCTTTCGGTGAACTTGAACTCCTTTCTCAGTGAAAGTAAAATTTTCTGTTATAAATTAATTTCTTGGACAAGCTAGCATCTAGCATCTTTTCCTGCTGTAAAAATTATCTTTTATAATTCACCCTTTCGATGAAAATATTAATGCATCTACTTCTGCTGTAAAAGAGAACTTTCTTAAATTATTCTTTCAAATAGAAATGTTATGCAATTTTTTTCGCAATAAGGGATGCATTTTCTATTATTAAAAATTCATCCTTTTTTATAATGCATAATTTTGTATAATATGATCTTTTTCCATAAAGACGCCTTCGATAAAAAAATGCAGTAAAATCTATCTTTCATCCTTTCGATGAAAATTTTTGTGGAACTTTTTCCACGGTAAATTTTTCATTAATTATTTTCATTAATTTTTTCGATGAAAATTTTAATTAAATTTATTCTGCAGCAAAAGTAGCATTTTCCTTTATTAAAAATTCATCCTTTCGGTAAACGTTTTCACGGAACCTTGTTTTCAGTTAGAATGAGACTTTTTTATAATGGATATTTTGCACACAAGTGATTTTTTCCACAAAGATCCTTTCGATAAAAAAATGTAATGCATCTTTTTCTGCAGTAAAAGCTATCTTTCATCCATTCGACGAACATTTTTATATAACTTTTTTCATGGTAAATGTTGTATATTCTACCTTATTTTCATTATTTTTTTCTATGAAAATTTTCATTAAATTTTTTCTGCATTAAAATAAGCATTTTCTATTATAAATTTATCTTTTCGATGAAAATTTTAATGAAGCTTTTTATTTCTGTTACAAACTAAGTTGTTGAATCAATGTTTAAGCATATTTTTTGCTGCAAAAATTACCTTTTATTAATTCATCCTTTAGATGAAAATATTAATACATATATTTCTGCTGTAAGCTTTCCTAAATTTATGCATCCAATGAAAAATGGGATACAATTTTTTTAGCAGTAAAAGAGGCATTTTCTATTATTAAAAATTCATCCTTTCGATGAAAATTTTTGTGGAACTTTTTCCACGGTAAGGGTGGTATTTTCTACTATATTTTTGTTAATTTTTTCAACGAAAAGTGGAATAAAATTTTTTCTGCAGTAAAAAAGCATTTTCTATGAAAATTCATCTTTTCGATGAACTTTTTGATGGAACTCTTTCCGTTGTAAAAGAGGCGTTTTTTGTTATAAATTGTTTTTTTTTTCGATGCACATTTGAATGCATCTTTTTCTGCTGAAATCGTGAGTTTTTCTGAATTTATTCTTTCGATAAAAAACGTTTTATTGGAAGTTTTTTGCAGTAGAAAAGGCATATCCTTTTATAGATGCATCGTTTTGATGAAAGTTTCAAATCAAAGTTTTCTTCACTATAAGAGGTCTTTTCTTTGGAGATTCCTTCGGTAAAAAAATTTTTCTAAATTTTGTGCCATAAAAATGGTATTCTCTTTGTTAAAAATTAAATTTTTCGATAAGAATTAGAACTTAATTTTTCCAACAATATATTATTTCTGCATATATCGAATGCATATCCATTCGCTCTTTTAAGTCGCACTTGCTTTCACTTTTCACTCACCAACTGTATGTAATCGTGACTAAGGTCCTCCGCGAGCTCATCACCACTCCAAGCGCTGTCCATCCCACAAACATTTTGCCATTCCGGTTCGTCATCGCTCCTGCTCAGTGCTTTGTTAACGCCATTGTGTCGTTTATACAGACGTCGCACTTGCCCCAAGTACCCGTGATCATCGCCAGTCTCATTCTCTGCACCAACTTTGTGCTTGTCGTGCATAAATCGTGTCAGTTCATGCAACAAATTCAACGTATCCTCAACGGACTCCAACGATTCCGATTTAGTGTGCGTTCGGTGCACCAACGAGGCGGCAGAGCTGCGCTCAGGCATTTGTGCGAAAACCGTGAAAGTGACGATGACGAAGACAAACAATGAATAGCTGGGCTTCTTTGTAGTAGCCTGACGGGCAGGTGGGCAAATTGCATGCGGGCTGCACACATATTCCACTTGATAACAGTAGTCTGTAAGTAAGTATTTCCAAGTTATTTAAAATATGTGAGAAAAATTTTACATTTATCGATTGTGGGGAAAATATTGTGAAATTGAAATTATCAGTAATAGCAGTAAATTTGCTATCTATTTACTTATAGGAGGCCAAATGCTAATTGCGGCGAAAAATCCCCCACTCTATTTAGTTAGAATACGCCTTTAATTGTGTTTCTGCGAGTATCTCTCGTCTATCAACTTTTTCACGACATTAATTATGCATCAGTTAGCTTTGCATTACACCATAAAAATTCCCAAGCAGCAGGCAGTAGTAGCAGCAGCAGCAACACTTGAACACCCCACCAGCCCACACACCAACGGCGACTACTATGCAGCAAGCTGGCGGAGGGCAAAAGTTTGAGTGAAAGAGTAGTTGTACACACAGCGATGAGGCAGTGAGCAGCAGAGCGCCTCACTCAAGTACTGCTGGTTAGTATTTGCAAAGTGGGTGCGCTCGCTGGGGGCATACAGCATGAACGTTCGAACCTAACAGCGTTCGGTTAGTTTGTTTGTTGTCACTGAGTGCACACACCTCGCACTCACCCATATACACGTACACGTACAGCCGCTCGCACGCAGTGCAACTCTCTTAGCCAAGCACTCGATTTGGCATTTTTATGAATGAAATGCCGGAATGCCGCACAGCTGATCACTGACTTGCTGTTGAGTATTTGCTCACACCTCTTTCCTTTGGAGAAACGGTGTGTAACCATGTGTGTAAATATATGCATGTGCATGTGTGGGGAGATAATATTAATGAAGTAATCAGAGTGGGGAAGGTGGAGGTATGCAGTGGGCGCGTGAATTTATTTTGTTATCTCTTCTAGTTTTTTCTCTGCATAACAAGAGCACTTGAATGCTGTTGCTTGCATTGTTGCTGATTTATTTATAATGCCTCTGAGTGCTAATAAGCGCAAACGGAAAGAGGTGTTTGAATTATTAATTACTGTCTAATCTTAAGTAAATATTTATTGCTATTTATAACAGCCAGAATTTTGCGGAAGAAAAAACGAGATGTTTTATAAAATGAATTTAATTTTATAGGTGAATAAGTTTTTTGCCACCCCCGTTTCAAGATATTTTCTTTAAATATATATAAAATTTTTTTTTCGGCAGCAATTTTTGCTTGCCTCAAAATATTTGCAGTGCATTTCAACTTTTTCGAACCAAATAATGTTCCTTCCAGCCAGCGCTTCACTCAATCGCCTACTTATCCCAGAAAAGTAAACAAAAAAAAAAACCAATCAAATAACCAGCTTGAGTTGCTATTCAAATTAAAGATGATGTAGAAATCATTGCCCAATTCAATCACTCTGCCACTTCACATCCAAAATTAAATCTATTACTCATACACGTACATATGTATGTATGTATGTCAGACGAGAAGGTAACAACTAAGCAATCAACCACATGAGCCCATCTTTATGGCCTTCTGTTTTTTCTGCTTGTTGAATCATCAATAAATTTCGATAATTGGCTCATCTTTTTGATGAATTTTTTTTTGTCCTACAAGTTTTTTTTGTCTGCAGATTTGATTGTAGATTTGGCTGCAATTGAAAAGTAGAAGCGTAAGTGAAAATATATCGGGAGCTTCACTTCCACGCAGTATTCCAGGAAAATATCTGTTGCTTAAATTGAGAGCGTCTGCTATTTTTGAATATTTCTAAAGAAATTACGGTACTCCTGTGCTTGAACTATAACTCGATTACAATTGGAGTTAATCAGACAAAGCCTTGAAGTCTGGCAGTCAGGTTTTAAGAGCTTTTAAAATTTCTTAGTTAGACAAAAAAAAGTTTTTCGGTAGTTAATTAATCGAAGCTTCCTTTTTATTAAATACAGGGCTTTTAGATATAATAACGTTTACTTTATTTTCATAAGCTTTCATGCTTAGTTTACTAACTGAGAGCTTGCGTCCAGGCTATCTTGTTACAGTGTTTTTATAAAATATATATATTGAATTTTGTTTAATAGCTTAAAAGCTTTTAAATGGTCTTCGTGAGCTTTGATTCTGATCTTGCGAACTAACAATTCATGAAGTTAATATTTTTAATATTTTATAAATTTATTATTTTACTAATTTTATTATTTTTATTAATATTTTTATATTATTTATTAATATTTTTATATTTCTATTAAAATGATGGCACTCCGTTAGTTGAACTATGATTCCATTTAATGGAGACTTCTTTAGCGCAAGCTTTAAAGTCGCTAATCCCGCTTTTCTGTGCTTTTAAGTTTTCCTAGTAAAACAAGCAACAAAAAGCTTTTCGAAAGTTCAATATTTGAAGCTTGCAGCCATGCCACCCAAAGAGCTTTTCCGCATGTATTGCATTTCCTTGATTAGCTTATTAGTATTTACTTAGATTTTATGGGAGTAAAATGCTTTTGTGCATAGATTAAATTTATTTTATTAACGCAAAAGCTTGTATTCTTTTTTTGAAGACTTTCATGATAACTGAACATTTTTCGCCAATCCACATAAAGTGCTTTTTAGAGAGGTGATTGTTAGAGTTTTACGTTTCATCTAAAAAGCTTTCAAATAACTTTTGCAAACTTTGTTTTGCACAAAGCGATGCCCTCGTTTCTGCTAAAAAACTTCATTTATTGGCTTGGAAGCTTCAAATAGTCAAATCACATCGCATCAAAATGAAAATTTGCTTGAGCTAAGTGATATTTTCGTTCCATCTATAAGCTTTCTTTGCAGGCATGAAAGCTTTCACATAATTTTTGGCTAAGCTTTGGCTTAGACTAAGCGTTGGTTTCGTTTCATCAAAAAAGCTTTCTTTACAAGCTTGAAAGCTTTTATAAAAGTTTAGCAAGCTATTTCTGGCAAGCAAAATCTTTTTTTTACTAGCTTCAAAGCTTAGACATCATTTTAGCAAGCTTTGCTTTAGACTAAGCGATGTTTCCGCTTCATTTAAAAAGTGTTCGTTACTAACTTGAAAGCTTTCACATAATTTTGGCAAGGAAAACGTTTTCTTTACTAGCTTGATAGCTTTCTCATAATATTAGCAACTTTCTTGCTAACTTGCTTTCGACTAAGCGATGCTTGCGTTTCCATCTGAAAAGCTTACTTTAAAAGGTTGAGAGCTTTCATATGATTTTAGTAGGATTTACATTCGTCTAAGCGATGTTTGCATTTTATCTAACAAGCTTACTTTAAAAGCTTGAAAACTTTCATATAATTTTAGCAAGCGAAATGTGTTCTTTACTAGCTTGAAAGCTTTGAAAATTATGTCACGTAAGCTTTCATTTCGACTAAACTATGTTTTGTTTCGACATAAAACGCTTTCCTTACTAGCTTGAAAGCTTTCACACAATTTTAACAAGCTTTGCTTTAGACTAAGCGATGCTTGCGTTTCATCTAAAAAGTTTTCTTTACTAGCTTGACAGCTTTCACTTAATTTAGCAAGCTTTCCTTGGCTTATCATAATACTACATTTGATGTTTTATAGCAAATGCTAGAAATTATTTCATTGCAACTTTCAAAAACTTTGATTTTTAATGTTTTTTATTAAAATTTTAAGCTTTCACTTCAATCATATATGTTCAAACAGCTTCCACTTGTCTATGCAAGCTAAAGCAACTTTAATTTTCAGTGCAGAGCTTTGAGCAAAGTAAGTTTTCTGAAGCTTAATGCATTTGTGGAAACTTGTCTTATTTTATACCGGCTCAAAATCTTGTTAAGGAAAAAAAATTTTAAATATTTTAAGTTTAAATAAAAACAATCATAAAGGGTTAAAAAAAACAAAAAAAAAAAAATTTTTGATACTTCATAAGTTGTATGAAATTCTTGAATCATTCTTCAGGTCTTAAATATTTGCTATATACAAAGCCTTTCAAGCATTCTTAAATCTTATTATAGCTTAGCGCATTTCTATACTCGTACACTTCATTTTGCTATTTGGCGTAGAAATTTGCGTCTGCTGCCTTCACACGCTAATTGAATTTACAGTTTGTTGAAGGGTTTAACAGCATTTTAGGGGAAGTTTTTATTCGCCTAAAAAAAATCTGAAATTGCGAAATACTTTGAAGCAACTTCCGTCTAAGGCCTGTGCGCCTAGTTTTATTGGCTTTGGAACAGGCCTGAGCTATCGAAGTGTGAAATGCGCTATGTAACTAAGTTCCGTTAAATTGCCCTCACTAATTTACAATACAGCGCGAACTTAAATAAAGATTTGATCATATTCTCGTAAAAGCTCATTACATAGCTTAGAAAACTTCTCACACCTGTTGGTCAATATTTATAAACAAAATGCTTATTAATGAATAGACAGTGGCAAACAGATAGCGTATGCGAGAATATGTATGTGTGTGTATGCATGCCAGTATGTAATTGTCACACTTCCACACGGTGTGGTGAGGTCGTTCATTGATTTATTATATCAATATTTTTTAAAATTTTATTCAACAGCAAAAAGTGCATAAGTGACTATTTATACCATATATATGTATGTGTGTATGTACTTAGGTGTCTTGAGGCTTGGCAACTCTCCGCCTTGTATTTGTTTGATAACAAAGTTAATTGGCACACGACGTGACCAACGCACTACTGGCAGCGTTTTCGCGGGCATTTAGAGTGCGAATACCCGCATCTCCGCCTTATACCTACTTCCACCTTGTTTGATCACGAGTAATTGGTTGTGCTATCAGTTTGATAAGAGAAAGATACACACACACACACACACGCACGTTTATTTCAAACATACAGCGTCGTCTACGAGTGCGTGGCTTTTATAGCCAGTCTACCGCCCACTTTTTGCACTGGCGTTGACTAACACAGCGCAGCGCATAGCGTCACATTGATTGGGTGCTGAATAAAATTTATGGTTGAGCGGCAAACAGCAATTTCCTATGAATTTCACCAGAATTTTAGATTAGTCACTCATTCGCATTTGCTGGTATATGTATGTATGTATAACGGCATGTCGGCGTGGAGAGGCAATCAACCAACCAGCCAACCAGCTAGCCAAGCAAACGGTGTAGTGTTTATGGCCTTACGAACAGCTGACAACTAGCGGTTGTGTGTTTCGACCTGTTTGAGAGAGCGAGCGCGCCAGCTGGGGGAAGAGGTGGAATAATTGATTTTATTTTAATTTTTTTGTTTGTTTTTGTTACTCTTTTCGGCTTCACCAGTTCGTATGCTTTGAAAGGTTTTTGATGACTCGTCGCTTCGCTGGGCGCAACTTGACCGCGCGTATTGCCGTAGGGCACGGATGGCAACAAATTGGGCGCAAAAAATAAAAATTATTGAAATTGAGTATAAATATTAACTGTTCATGTGTCTGTACTCGTATGTATGTGTGCATGTATGTAAGTGGGTGAAGAATTGTCAAGTGTAATAGCATAAAATCTTCGTTGCTCAGATTTGTACTTCACCTGCTGAAATCTGAAATTGTTGAACTGTTGGAGCACAAATCTGCGTGCATAAACTTGTGCTTATAATAATAGCAGCGCGACATACTGAAAAATTTTGGCAATTTATGCATTCTTTATTTTTTTCTTTGTAAATTTTGGTAATTTAAAAAGCCACACATTGTAAAAAAGAAACTAAAAAAAAATCAACAAATTTTCTTCAAAATTTTAGAGCGTTTATTCAGAATGTTTAGAAAAAATTCGTGTATCCCGTTATGTGGCCCTCTGAGTTTTGGTGTATATAACATTTTTGCCGGCAGGCAATGGCAAATCTCTGAGTCTACTTTTGCTTTGAAAAAGCTGCTCATAACACACGGAATACACTTCATTTTACTGAATTTTGATTTTTCATAGTTGGCAACCCTATTCAAAAACATATTCACAACAAACATGTTTGATACTCTTTTTCGTATGACCCCTATAGCCTTATTTCCGTATTATTTATTAAATTGAATTAACTATCATTTCGAACACAGCCATCCGAAGACAGTTAAAAAATTTGCTTTCTTAAATTTATTGCATTTGATATATGCTGAATTACTTAAATTTTTTCAGTACTAAAATTTCATTTAACGCTTAAACAAGTTTAAAAACATTTTGGAAATTAAGACTTAAACCATTTTCATGTGGCATTTTATTTTAGATAACTTTTTATTTTTATTAAATAGATGGAATTTAATTCTTAAACAGGTGGCAACGCTATTCAAAAATATTTTGGATATTAAGACTTAAACCTTTTTTCATGTAGCATTTTATTTTAGATAACTTTTTATTTTTCTTAAATAGATTGAATTTAATACTTAAACAGGTGGCAGCGCTGCTCGAAAAATATTTACTAAATTAAGATTTTATAAACATTTTTTCATTGAAACTCATATTATAATATATTGCTTATTTTATTACGTTTACTTGAGCTTAATTTTTAAAACAGGTGGAAACTCTATTCAAAAGTAGTTTCAAAATTAAGGTCTGTTAAACCTTTTTCATGCGGCACCTGTATTGGAATATTTAATTGAACCCATTAATTTTATTTTATTTAACTTCTTACTTTTTTAATTAAATTCTCAATTTTTTTAAATTTCATGCTCAAAAAGGTGGCAACGCTGTTAAGAAGTTTTTTCGAAATAAGCTCTCTCAAATTTATTGTAATTGACACATGCTGAATTATTTAAATTACTTCTTATAACTCAGTATATTGAATTTAATGCTTAAAAAGTTGGCAACACTGTTCGGAAAACATTTTAAAAATTAAAATTTTGTAATTCTCTTTTTGTTAACACCCATACTATTATATATTACTTATTTTCGTTAGTTTAATTGAGCAAAATTTTTAAAACTTGTGGCAACCCTATTCAAAAATAGTTTCGAAATATAGATATTTTAAGTACGTTTTACATATGGCACCTTATTGCAACATTTGAAGAATTTGTTCATTTTATATTAGCTAACTCTTTATATTTTAAAATTTATTAAAGTTAATACTGAAACAGGTAGTAAAACTTTTTAAAAATATTTTTGATATTAAGATTTTGTAAGTCGCCTTTCTTTCACACCGATATTATTATATATCACTTATTTTAGTATGTTTACTTGAGCCTCAATTTTAAAACAAGTGGCAACCCTATTCGAAAATAGTTTCGAAATTAAGGTCTGTAAGCTTTTCTCAGGTGGCATTTTATTTTAGTTAGCTTGTAATATTTTTCAATGCACTGAAATTAATGCCTACACAAGTGGCAACGCTCTTTAAAAATATTTTCGATATTAGGATTTTTTAAATCTCTTTTCTCTGACACCCATTTTGTTAAATATCACTTTTTTATTTTGTTTATTTGAGCTTAATTTTTAAAACAGGTGGCAATCCCATTCAAAAATAATTTCAAAATTAAGATCTCTTAAACCTTCTTCAAGTTGAATATTATTTTATTTAACTTTTTATGCTTTATCATTAATTGAATTTAAACAGGTGGCAACACTCTTTAAAAATAATTTTGAAATTAAGATTTTTTAAATCACTTTTCTTTGACAGCCATTTTGTTATATACATATAACTTTGTCATTATGTTTATTTGCGCCTAATTTTTCAAAAATGTGGCAGCCCCATTCAAAAATAGTTTGAAAACTAGGATCTCTTAAATCTTCTTCAAATGACATATTATTTTATTTAACTTTTTAATGTTTTTTAATTTATTGAATTTAATGCTTACACAGGTGGCAACGCTATTGGAACAATGTTTTCGAAATACCATGTTTTTAAATCTCTTTTCTTTGATACTCATATTGTTATGTAATTATTTTTTTAACAGGTGGCAACTCTATTCAAAGATAATTTCGAAATTAAGGTCTCTTAAACTTTTTTCATGTAATAACTTAGTTTAGCTGACTTTTTATTGTTTTAATTTGCTGAATTTAATGTTTAACAAGTGGCAACGCTGCATTGGAATATTTGATTGACTTTATCTCGACTCTCTCAAAAAGTAGTCTAAAATATCTGTATGCAAAATTTCATCCAAATCTGTTTAGCCATTTTTGCGTAAGTGAGTCATAAACATCCAAACTCACAAACCTCCAAATGTACAAACCTCCAAATGCACAAACCCCCAAATACACCAACCCTCAAATACACAACATTTCTCATTTATAATTTCAGTAGAATATCACAGGAATCCGGCTTAGCACGAATGTACCTTATATAACACACACACACACATAATATACATACTTCGCTTGGAAGTTCCCGCTTGCGCTATAAATAGATGCCAGTCTAAAATTAGCCTCAATTGCCATTCAAAATTGTTATTGTCTCAATTTCGGATAATACTTAGCGTAGGCTTCCTCCTCCACAAAATTTACTCAAGTAAAAAAACTATACAAATTAATTCAATTTCTCAGCTGTCGCCCAACAGTCAAGTTAATGATGTGTCAAACTATCGTTCCAATATACTCTTATGTATATAAATATGCATGTATGTATGTATGTATGTGGGAAATAAAAAAGGCAAAACAAACAATCAGTTCAACACAGTTCAGCTCAGTTCCCCACCGATCCCCGTCGCTCGCTTTGCTTCATATTCAGCCACAGTTCATCCGTTTGCTACTTGTATTTCAATCCGTTGTGGGCGCGTATACCGAAATTTGCATACCCAATTCGTAAAGCGTGAAAAAAACTGTTTAAAATTTGTGTGTAGCGCATGCCAATTAAGTTGAGCGGTAGCAACGACGACGACGACGGAGAACGGCAGCTGAGGCTGCTTATGTTAAAAAAATTATGACAACGCTAAATATAAACAAATACGAGCACGAGTGAGTTTTATGTTGTCGTAGGTCGTGACTGGCCTTGCCTTATGTGGGTAGTGAGGTAAAGAGAAACAGCTCTAACGGTGCTGACAGCTTTTAGCTGATAATTATTGTATTGACGAGAGCAGGGTTTTTATTACTTTTGTTTTATCAAAAAATTTGCTGTTTTACGGCAAAATGCTATTAATTTCAAGTTTATTAGCCAAATCATTGATTTCGCAATTAGAAAAGGGTTAGACGTTTTAATCAACTTACTTTTGGCGATATCAATTATGTATTCCGACGACATTGTACGATAAAGGGCTACTATCAAATCAATTATGTCATTGGCAGCATAAAGAAATGGTATTTCACATCCTCATGAAAATGAAACATGTAATCTCATTGATGTCAACTCGCCCTGAAGGAAGCTAAAATAGGTAGGGAGCCATGAGCTGAGTTTCAGTGGGAGTTCATTCGTAGCAAAACTGAAATTTCTTTCATTAATTTATAGGCAAGTGAAATAGTTGAAGTACCACTCTGGCACTCCTCAAGTAGCACTAAAGCGCTGTTTTGAACCCTTAAGAGATCTCCAATGGCCAGCTAGAGCTATTGATGTATGGGAATCGAGAAGGTTGATGGGATTTAGGTTGGCGCACTGCCTCACGCTGTTGAAGAAACCAGCACCCAGTGACCTTAATTTGTATTTTACACATATTTTGTTAATCCACGTCTGAAAGTAGGTAAGATGACCAAGGGAATGTAGGCTGTGGGTAAGTGGGAGTACTTTTGAACAGAAGGGAACATTTTTTCATTTCTATTTTTCTATATATATTTGTATTTTTATATCTGTATACTATATTTTTTCATTTCAGGGTTAAACGTAGGTTAGGTTAGGTTAGGTTAGGTTAGGTAGTAATGGTTGCCCAGAGAGTGGGCCTACTTGGACGAAAGAAGTTCGGTTCATCCTTCTAATACCATTGCAAGAGGGGGAAAAGAGGTGAAGGAAAAGGGAAAGGGGTGGGGAGGGTTGAGTGCTTGTGGATTTTGAATGGTGACTAGCATGCGGTTGTGTTAGCCTCTTTATGCTGCTGATGAAGTTCATCAGATTTTTGTTATCAAGACCTGCTATATCAGCAGGCGCAGAAAAGAAGTGAGAACCAAGGTGCTTGAATCTTAGTCCCGCGGTTTAAACGTAACTGCTTTAAAGTTTAAGTACCTGGGCGACGGAGCTTTACCAGGCTTATCACTTTCGAATTATTTAAAAATCATATAAAATATCACAGATTCACTGATTCGAATAATTTGAGTGATTACAGAGTTCAGTCCACTTTAAAATTTAATTCATTAACTAAATAAAAATTTAGTACTGAAAATTAGGTGGCAACGATATATGTATATATTTATATATATATATATATTAGGCCGGGTCGATTTGGGGGGAGGCAAAAAAATCGCCCATTGCTCTGTGAAAATCATATTCTAGGGATCAAAATAAGAAACTTTGCCGAAGGAACCATACCTCTAAAAAGAATTCTGATGTCCACCAATTTGGGTCGAACTTTTTAGTTTCTTTCCTCATGTAAAGGCCAAAAATGGTGATATTTTGAAATGATTGTATGGAGAACCCCCCAGGGGAGTTCCAGGGGGTGTGCCACTGGCATGGGTGGATCGGCCGTCCAAAGTTAGTGGGGGTCGGTCATACATTTGCACTCGATTGAAGCACTCTAAATGGGTCAAAGTGGGATTTTTCGTTCGACCCTTTTGGGTGTTTGGCCGAGCACCTCCTCTTATTGGAGGCGTGCGTTTTGATATTGTTCCACAAATGGAGGGACCTACAAGCCGATCCCGAATAGCTGATATTTTTTATGAGTAGATTTTTCATGGCAGAAATACACTCGGAGATTTGCCATTGCCTGCCGAGGTGCGACCGCTATTAGCAACTCTCCGGCTACGGCGGCCGCCATAGCAACTCTATACTCAACAAAGGTGGCAACTCTATACCCAATATTTATGAACTCAGGCTGCCAAATCCGGAAAGCTAACGGTCTCATAGCTAATGAATAACTGTTCTGAGATTTCTTCAAATCGGAAAACAACAGGGGTCCCGTCTCTCGGTTTGTTTGGACTCAAATATGCTTTAATACCGGAAAAATGTCATACTTAATGAACTTCTTCTTCTTAATTGGCGCGATAACCGCTTACGCGATTTTGGCCGAGCTTAACAAAGCGCGCCAGTCGTTTCTTTCTCGTGCTAACCGGCGCCAGTTGGACACACCAAGTGAAGCCAAGTTCTTCTCCACCTGATCTTTCCAACGCAGAGGAGGCCTTCCTCTTCCTCTGCTACCACCAGCTGGTACCGCATCGAATACTTTCAAAGCCGGAGCGTTTTTATCCATTCGGACGACATGACCCAGCCAACGAAGCCGCTGGATCTTTATTCGCTGCGCTATGTCTATGTCGCCGTAAAGATCATACAGCTCATCGTTCCATCGCCTGCGATATTCGCCGTTGCCAACGTGCAAAGGTCCAAAAATCTTACGCAGAATCTTTCTCTCGAACACTCCAAGCGTCGCTTCATCGGATGTTGTCATCGTCCACGCTTCTGCGCCATACGTTAGGACGGGCATGATGAGAGTCTTGTAGAGTGTTAGTTTTGTTCGTCGAGAGAGGACTTTACTGCTCAGTTGCTTACTTAGTCCAAAGTTGCACTTGTTGGCAAGAGAGATTCTACGTTGGATTTCAAGGCTGACATTGTTATCGGTGTTAATGAACTAAAGGTGGGAAAATGTCTAAATCACTTTTATGCATACCGTGCGGAGGGCCTTAAATGGGTATTTCTCGAAACTTTATTTTTGAAATTAGGCGGGATTATATTTCGACAAAATTTTTGATTGACTGATTTCTAATTTTGAAATTCACAATTACGAAAATTTCTTCGCAGCCATTTCACAGTGTTTTTTGTATAAAAAAAATTCGAACGTTTTTTTTTGCAAAGCACAAAAAAAGAAAACTATATGGATTTGCCTGTACACCACCATGTCTGAGTTCGGTAAACCAGCGAAACTCATACGGCTTAGCAGAATGACGTTAAGCAACACAACCAGCTCCGTCAAGGTAGAAAAAAACCTCTCCGAGCCATTCAGTACCGTTCGAGGTTTCAGGCAAGGCGATCCACTGTCGTGCAACCTCTTCAACTTCTTGATGGAAAGGAGTGCTCCGAAAAGCAGGTGTTCATCGTAATGACACTATTTTCTACATGTGTCCAGCTCCTTGCGCACGCCGATGACATTGACATTATCGGCCGCTGTAAGCGAGATGTCACCGCTGCGTTTTCTGCTATTGAAAAGGAATCATCACGAGTGGGTCTGGCGGTGAACGAGGGTAAAACGAAGTATATGCTGTCTACAACGCGGAACACACGGCGTGTAGGAACGCACGTCATTGCGGACAACTATACCTTCGAAATTGTGCCTGAAATTATTTATCCGCCGTTAACAGCAACAACGATATCAGCCTGAAGATCAAACGGAGAATCACTCTTGCTAATAGGTCTTACTGTGGGCTAAGTAAGCAATTGAGTCGTCGAGCCCTCTCTGGCATGACCAAACTGACACTTTACAAGACGCTCATCATACCCGTGTGATTTATGGCGCAGAGGCATGGGTAGTGTCACAAAGCGATGCAGCCGCTCTTGGGTTGTTCGAGAGAAAAGTTCTTCGTAAGATCTTCGGTTGTGTGCGCGTTGGCGAAGACTACCGTTCAAGAATGAACCACGAGCTGTATGAGCTCTACGCCGACATAGACGTAGTTCAACGCTAGGGCATGTCGTGCGTATGGATGAAGAAGCTCCAGCAAAGAAGGTATTCAAGGGCGAAGTCCAAGGGAGCCGACGCAGAGGAAGACCATTGCTCCGGTGGAAAGACCAGGTAGAGGAAACCCTATGCTCGCTTGGTGTACATAATTGGAGAAGGCGCGCGCGGAGCAGAGGCGCCTTGAGAGAGCTAGTGATGTCGGCCGTAAATCGGTAACGGGCTATTATGGCCACCTAAGTAAGTAAGTATATTGATTTGCTAATATTTCTGAACGAAAACTTTCCGCCACATTAGCTGTAGACACGCTATTAAGCAAAGATATGAACATACAATTTTTTTGCAATGTATCAGAAATATCTTCTTCGTACTTAAGACTAATAAATAGAAAAAAAAGTTCCGCACTTAAGAAAAAAAAAATAAAATAAAATAAAATAAGTCACCTCGAATGTGCACTCACCTGTAGCTGTCATGGTTGCCATGATTTTTTCACAAGATTTATTTAATAAAAATTTTTCCACTCAAAACAGCTTCACGTGCTGTTATCACAAAGCAAAAAACAAAAAACAAAAACTACCTTCAGTTACACACCACGAATACTACTTTTCGTATCAATAATTTAGCAAAATCGCCACCGATTTATAGCACAATTTGTCGACAAGAGTACTCGCCGATGCGTTTGATTGGGTACGACTGTTTTCGATACAATTAACAGCGATTGTATTTATACTCGCGAGGTAGATCGATGGCCCAAAAATACAACATTTACTTTTATAGCACTTCTTATTGGCTTTATTGTTGTGAATATTATTCCCCCCATTATACCTTTGTGATGTACGCCCTTCCCGCTAATAAAAGTAGCGGATTCTTATCAAAGCAAAGATAAAACACTGCTACTAAACGGTTGTCAGTACTCGTGTAGTGGAGAGAAGGCAAACATCTGGAGTACAGTAAACAAAAAATCGCCAATACCAACATTAGCGCTATAGCGAGAGGAGCAACAAGAATTGTGTATGAATTAGGAGTGGACTGCTGCATAAAATTCCCCAACCACTTGTCCTTGTAATGGCAGAAAAAAAAAAAAAAGGCAAAAAATTAAGGTAAAATAGTAAGATGCCGGTGGATAGCACATTTCTCCATACAAATCTACAAATGTTAGCTATTTAGCTATTTAGCGGCGTCAATTACAATGCGGTATATATAAAGATAAGTACAAATGTGGGTATATTAAACTCCGCACTTCAGCAATGGACGCTGCTCCGACGTATGTGGTCTCTCACGTAAGCGATTTGGGGTTCAATATTCAATTGCAATTAATTTAATTTGATTGTGTGCCATCCTAAACTAATTAACATCACGTGGGATTCAATACCTGGTTGGACGTCATACAACAAAAAAAAAAAAAACTGCTAATATTAAGGCTCATGGTAAAAGGCATACAGAAATTATATCTTTCAGAGGACGCCGATTCGTTTGATCGCTTGGCGGACGCTCCGCGCGGGAAGGCTCATTACTTTTCAATCAAACCCTGTATCCCTTTAGATCCCCAGATCAGGATGGAGTCCTTCGCAGAGCTTTTGCGGAAAGGAAGCACTGTTTTAATACCAGAATTGGTCGAACTGGAAGTAAATCCAGATAAAACGGTATTATGGTGCATGACGTGTGATTAAATGACGTACGTTAGAAGATTGGAAAGCGTGCAAAATATTGCAGGAATATGTGTAACTGAGCATAACTGTGTAACTTTGAGCACAACTCCGATAGCGCCAATAGAAAGACTTCTCGACTCTAAGAAACTCCGCCAAAATATCTGCACTAAGGCTGAGGATAACTCAACAATTTTCACAAAGGCCTTTTGGTATTTTTGTTTTCGCCCATTTTTGACTTAATGGCTAGGTCAATAAGCAAAATTGCGATATTTGGGCTGAAGGGCAACCTGAAGCCATTCAAGAACACCCATTACATCCATTGTAAACTACCTTTTGGTGTGGTCTTTGGACTGGAGGAATCATCGGCCTATATTTCTGCAAAGACGAGGTTGGCGCCAATGTAACAGAGAATGGCGAATGCTAACGCGCCATGCCAAACGACGTTTTGATGCCGGAAATTGAAGTCCGTGATCTCCAAAACAGTTTGTTCCATCATTTGGCGCTACTTGCCATACTGCCCGTGAAATAATGGTTACTGTGTCGTCGCTTCGGTGAGGAATTTGCCTCTCGTCTCGGACCAGTGGATTGGCCACCAAACCTCCAAGATCGTGTGATATCCTACCCTTGGTCTTTTACTTGTGGAAATACGTAAAGTCGAAATGCTTTGTGGATAAATCAGCTTTGATTGAGGCATTGGAAGCCAACATTACTAAAATTATTCAGGAGATATCGACCGAAGTTCTTCGGCGAGTCATTCAAAATTGGTGTTTATGGGTGGCTGAATACGGCGCAGTAGCGGCCAATATTTGAAAGGGATTATTTATAAAAAATAAATTTCATGAACGGTTGTACACAAAAATAATAAAGATTGCCCCATAAATTGGAACTTTCGTTGCTTTATTTCATCTTCAAATTCGATACCTCTAAATCTATCACCCCTTATATGTATGTATATATGAGTTTTGTTGCTACATGGGGTACATAATTTTGTTATGTCAACCTCTGTAAACTACATCTACTTGTTAACACTACAAGTTTCTAGCAACCACCTGTCTTGTCCCTATCACTAGAGAATTCTAATTTGTATCATTAGACTAAAATTGTATGCATTTTACTCAATTTAATATATAAATATTTTTATATCGCATGTAAATAGCTTTAATATCGTTCCTAGTTTCTAAGTCACTCCAATTGCTATAGCTGCTGTTTTTGGTGTTTTTATTTTAGCTTTAATTAATACGTCTTACGCCTAATAATTTCTGTCATGAACATTCTCTGTTATTATCATTACAGAGCCGGGTTAAATTATTATACTCAAGCTGAAAAGTCTGTATTAATGCTTTTAAAGGCAAATTACGATGTTTATTGAGCGTTTATTATGTACTGAAATATTTAGTTGTCAAACACGTTTATATAAAAGTAAAAAAAACTCAACGAAATGTAGTCTTAAACTTAAAAATAATTGGGAATAAATACACACATTTCTTTGTATTTGGTAAAACCATCTCCATATTTTTTTTTTTTTTACTTTTGAGCTGCCCAAAATATTTTTAGTGATTTATTTTTAGAAAAAAAAACAAAATCTTTAAGAAGAAAATTCAATTTATTCTTGCAAAAGTTTTGTAAAATATCGTGCATTTGCTTACTAATGTACGTAGTAATGCCCCGATCGATTAGCAAAAGGACGGAATATACATAAATAAATACGAGCACTTCGCTAGCGCAGTATTTTGCACTGGTTGGCTCCACATATTTTAATGTATCTTGAATAGTTAGGGTCGTTTGATTTTTATTGTTTTTTACTTTGGACATAGTCTCCTTTTACGTTATGCACTTTGTTCAACGCTGTTCTATTTGTCCTTCTATTGATCCTTTCTGAATAATATGATTTGTCCAAATCTGAAAAATAGACATTCGTCTCTGACTTCTCTCCTCTGACAAACACCTCACCGTTTGAATAAAATCTTTTTCCCGCCAGGCATTTCTTCAAACTGGAGAACAAATATGTAGTAGTCCGAGAAATCTGAGGGAGCCAACTCTGGAGAATAGGGGGATGTGAAACGAGCTGGCATCTTATTTACATTAATTCAATGCGATTTTGAAAAAATATGTATCTAAATCTGTGCATATAAATGTCTCAAAACAAACAAACAAATATTTTTTTCTAAAAAAATTTCAACCAAAAAGTGAATTTTTTTTTTTCAAAATTATTTGTATTAAGAAATAAAAAAAAAGATGTAGATAAAAGAGTAAAAACAGTTTCACTTTACAGAATCGAGTAAAAAAATATGCATTAAATTTTTTCTGACATTGTACGGACTTTTGATAAACGGTGATAAACGATTCATTAGACAGGGCTAGTTTACTGGTGCGGCAGCCCTTAGTCGGTTAAAATCCAGGTCATTCCGGTAACGTAGAACCGGCTGCCATGGGAATGAACGACACTCATGATAACGACAAATACGAAAAAAACTTCTCTGAAAAACTACAAAAAAAAATTTCTTTTCCCAAAAATTTTCAACAAGAAAATTAAATATTTTTCGCAAATAAAATATGTATATAAAACATAATTTGCATTAAAAAACTAAATAAAAATGATCGAGATAAAAAACCCGAATATATTTCACTTAATAAAATCCTGTATCAAAATTTGCATTATATTTTTTTTAATTTTTCTCTCAAATAAGACAAAAAACACTTGTTTTCCCAAAAATTTGCAAAAAAAAACAAATGTTTTTTCCGAAAAAATAAATATTTTAAAAGATATAACTTGTATTAAAAAATTAAAAACATTTATATAAAAAACTCAAGATATTTTACCTTATAAAATCATGTATCAAAATTTCCATTAAAATTTTTCTCACGAAAAAAATTCTTCAACAATTACAAAAAAAAATTTCTTTTCCCAAAATGTTTCAACATAAAAATTAAGTATTTTTAACAAAAAATATATTTATAAAGAAAATAATTTGTATTAAAAATCTAAATAAAAATGATCGAGATAAAAAACCTGAAGATATTTCACTTTATAGAATCCTGTATCAAAATTTCCATTAAAATTTTTCATGACCTTTTACGAGCTTTTCAAATACCCTCGTAGTAAAAAAAAAATGCAAAAAAATCTTCTCTCAAAAATCACAAAAAAAATTTTGTCTGCAAAAATTTTCAACAAAAAATTAATTTTGTTTCCCAAAAATATATTTAAAAAACTTTAATTTGTACTGAAAAATTATAAAAAAGATCGATAAACAAAATCGATATACATATTTATTACCTTATACGGGCTTCGTCTCTCGGAATAGCGAATAATACGAAAATATTCTTTTCTCAAAAATAGCAAAACAAAAACATTTCCAACAAAGAAATGAAATATTTCTGTTCTAAAAAACTGAACTCTTTCTGGGTGTCAATTATACATCTATTCAACTATGGATTGACGACTGCATGAGGTTTACTCAAATAAGACGTTAGTCTGATTTGGGCTCCTTCAAAGTAGCCAAGTGCTTTGTGAAAGAACCAAAAAGGAAACTAGCGATCTTTCCTTTAAAACTTGGTAGGAAGTACCTGAGAGTACTGGTGGGTGTAATCATAGAGCACAACGCCTGTGGTCAGCATATGGGTACCATGGCAATCATTGGCAACCTAATATGTCTATCCTATCTTTCTCTGTAGCTTTCCGGCGTCTCCCGGAATCAGACTTACTCTTCATACTCTTGCTCTTCCGGATCTCTTTACTACGAGGGCGCGTCAATAAGTCCGTGACTTTTTGTATTTCTGACCTCTTTACTGAAAAAGAAAAACTGCTCCTGTCAACAGGCATCTGTCAGTTGACTCCTGTCAAAATTTGAATATGCTGCATCAGTTAGTTTGTGTTTTACAGCTACCTTTATCAGACTACCCAGTAATTTGAGGAGACCACAAACGCAATCGAGGAACAACTTCACAGGAAGGTTTGGCATTGTTTAATCGCAATATTGAGCAGTTTTTGTGCCGTTTTGTAACCGTGGACGAAACATGGATCCATCACCACACACCAGAGACCAAACAACAGTCGAAACAGTAGGATTCTAAGGGTGAATCGGCTTAATAAGCACACGAAATTCAGTTTTTTCCATTTTCTCCTCAAATTACTGGGTAGTCTGATAAAGGTAGCTGTAAAACACAAACTAACTGATGCAGCACGTTCAAATTTTGACAGGAGTCAACTGACAGATGCCTGTTGACAGGAGCAGTATTTCTTTTTCAGTAAAGAGGTCAGAAATACAAAAAGTCACGGACTTATTGACCCGCCCTCGTACCTTCATCACCTAAAACCAATATTTCAGTCTTACTACTGATATAATATCCATCCTGTCTCTCTATTCCTTAGTGGTGTAGTACAATGGTCTTCCTGCCTGAGTGCTTGGTCTGAGTGCAACCTCCACAAATCTAATCTAATCTAAAGCTTAATTAGTACTTCCTAAGTCCCTTGGACAGGAAATATTCCATTTGTAACTAAGTAGCGAAAAATAGTGTCGCATTATGTGCAAAGGAGAAAGCAAAACATGTTTTTTTTCGTTTTTTGTAGAAAGTCTAAATAGTAGAGTCATATAAATAGAAATATGAAACAATTTCTCAGTCCAAAAGTTTCTCAAAAAATTTAACATATTTGTTTTTTATTTTATACGCCCTGAAACACTACTTCCTGCGCACAGCCAACCCTTGCCACACTCGTTGCCAAGAAAAAGTCCCGGCCTCGTTGCATTGAACGCATTTGTTAGCAATGAGAGTCAACATGAGTGGAAAACCCCATGCTTGTCAATGAAGAGTCATAGGGGTCATAAAACAGAATGAATTTGAAAGTGCAATTATGCTGAATTTGCAACGCATTATTAATTGTGTTTGATCGATTACAAACCAGATCAAATAAAGCTGGCTGAACTGAATCATTCTGCATATTTACATTGCATTATACTTACATACACTTATGTACACCTGCGCTTAACGCAACAGTTACTTACAAGTACATGTACGCCTGCACATACGCAAGAAGAATTGGCGGCTAGTGAGCCAAGGATGACAAAGCCTCATAATTTTTCACACTACCAACGGGTTTGTCCCGGTTTCGATGTAAGTAAAGCACCAAATGGTACAAAAGAAAAATTCGAACAGCGATCGTTCCTCTGCATTAAATAGCAAATCTTCGAGTAGATTATTGACATGAATAATCTTCTCACGAAAACCAATGCCACGCTAATATACCATAGAAATACCTTATGTGACTACTAAATAACGAGGTAAGTGCTTTAAAATATTTTACAATACATACCTTTAAAATTGCATATATATAATATATATTGAATTAAAATTTTATATTATATTTAATATTTTTAAAATTCATATATGTATACAAGGTAGAGTCCAAATAAACAAGGCTGGCGTCATAAAAATGTTTTGATGGCACCATCTTTTTAACGAGTTAGTGGTTGGAAGTTCAATGGGTTGGAAGTTACATCCCTAGCTGACTTCCACTGAAAGCTTGGTGACATTTGGTTCAATTCAAGCGAAGTTATTGCGTCTAAAGTGTCAGTAGATTTGTGTCATCGGTACAAAAATGAGTTTCGAACAAAGACTTAATATCACAATTTTGTTCTAAATTCGGTAAAACGTTTATCGAAACATTTGAATGGATGCAAAAAGTTTGTGGCGATGATTGTCTATCGCATGCCAGAGTTCATGAGTGGTTTACACGCTTCAGAGATGATTGTAAGGACATAAATTATAAATGACAATGAACATACGGGCCGCCCAAAATCAGTAATCACCGAAACTCCATCGACATTTTTAGTAAATTTATCAAAAATGGCTCGAAATCATAGTTGAAATTCATGAAATCGGAGCTGAACATCTCCAAAAGATCGATTTATCGCATTTAAATTGATAATTTGAGCTTACGAAAGGTCTGTGCACGTTTAATTCCGCACAAGTTAATTGAGGACCAAAAATTGCTCAGAATTCAATATTCGAAAGACCTCCTTAAAGAGGCGAGAAAAGACGAGAACTTCCTTTATAACAATGTAACTGGTGTTTCCAACATGAACCTGAAACTAAGTCAAAAAAGTCATGGAAGCCGAATGGGAGGCCCCAGACGAGCCATCACCCAAAAAATCGCGTTTGGAGAAGTCGATGCTTATTTGTTTTTACGATTCCAAAGGAATTGTCCACAAGAAGCTCGTGTCAATTTTCTATCGGGCATTCGTCGAATTCGCCCTGAATACCGCGAAGGAGGAAGCTGTCGCTTATTGCATGATAATGCACGATGTCATCGATCCACTCTTGTGAGTTTTTGACTAGAAATCGCGTTTTAACTATCAATCACTCACCGTATTCACCTAATATGGTTCTCTGTGACTTCTACTCATTCGGAAAATTGCATTTGGCAATGAAAGCAAAATGTTTTACGTTCGTAGAGACCATCCAAAAGGCTTGTACTGACATCCTGAAGGACATTCCGGTCAATGACCTGAAACACTATTTCGAAAAGCTGTTAGATCGCGCAAAACAGTGTATCGAGGCGGCCAGAGGAGAGTATTTTGAATAAATAAACTCGAAGTTATCAAAAGTATTTTAGATCAGTCAGTCTTTCTTATTCTGGACTTCTCCTAGTATTTACTTAATATCACTTTCACTATATAAACAACCTCTTTCCTTCTAACGCTCCAGGTGGATCTTATCATCATCCATCAGTATTTAAATCCTGAACGCTACATTTCAACAAAACACATGGAGAAAAATATGTTTAATGGTGTGCTCAATGTCAAACTGTTAGCGGGCTCTCAGCGAATTAGATAGAATCAGTAAATGGCTGACGTAGCAGGGATAACGAATCGGGTTTTTTACGTAAAAAACTAAAAATGTTTTAGTGATGTACGTAAAAAATAGGCACAGCCTTCGTGAATGTGAAATGATCGTGCAGAATTCGGCTGGCGAATCACCACCGTGACGTGACAGCCGAAGTTCCTCTTACAATTTTGTTTTTTACCATAGTTATTGGCCAAACCTAGTAATCTATCATCCTTGACCTAAACACACCAGAATTCATCTCAACTTACCTTAGCTCACAAAAAAAGTTAACTCAGTGTATTATTATATTTTGTGAGTGATTAATTAAAAATCTAAATGCGATTCTTAAAACTAATTTTTATAGATATCGCTGAGGAATTTTCAAATCGCAAACTATTCACAAAGAGCATCCAAAATATGCTCTGTGGGCAAAAAGTAAGGCGAATTTGGTTGCAAAATGAAAAATATTTTTTCTTGTACATCAATTTCATCCCCTTCAAAATAATCCCCTTTCGATGAAATACACTTATGCCAACGATTTTTCCAATTCCCGAAGCATGCCAAATAGTCCATTTCCGGTATAGCCATCAGCACCTGCTTCGATTCAGCTTTTATCTTCTCAATCGACTCGAAACGCGCTCCCCGGAGTGGTCTCTTGATATTTGGGAATAGCCAGAAGTCACACGGAGCCAAATCAAGCGAATACGGTGGTTGCGGAACGATATGCGTGGAATTTTTGGCGAAATGGTCACGAAGAACGAGTGCAGTGTGAGACGGTGCATTATCGTGATGCAAAAACCAAGAGTTGTTGGCCCATAATTCTAGTCTTTTTAGACGAACTGCTTCACGTAAACGACGCATAACGCTCAAGTAATATTTCTTATTAACAGTTTGACCAGGTGGAAGGAATGCATAGTGCACCACACCACGAAAATCGAAAAAAAAACTGTCATCATGACCTTTATTTTTGCACGACTTTGACGAGCTCTTCCGGCCTCGCCTTTAACACGATATTCGCTTGATTGGTCGGTTGTTTCAGGGTCGTAAGCATAAATCCAAGTCTCATCTCCCGTAATGATGCATTTAAGCTTGTCCTGATAGTCTGAAAGCATTGTTTCACACACATCAACGCGACGACTTTTTTCCAAGAAATTGAGGGTCTTCGGTACCTAACGAGATTTGACTTTTCGTAGGCCCAAATGGTCTTTCAAATTGGTTTTCACAGATCCTTCTGATATTCCGATCATATCAGTAAGGTCTTTAACAGTCAACCGACGATTTTTGAGCACTAACTCCTTCACTTTATTGACGTGTTGGTCATCTGTTGACGTCGATGGTCGTCCGGAGCGCTCCAAGTCATCAACACGTTCTCGACCCTCTTTGAAGTCTTTGTACCACTTATTAACATTTTTCTGCGAGTCACCAAATGCCTTCTGCAACATGCTAAACGTTTCCGCAGCCGAAATTTCATTCAGCAAACAAAATTTGATGGCACTTCTCTGCTCAATCAAATCAGACATTGTAAAAATCGAAAAATGCACTCTTGGTCGTTTGGTAAACACAAGCGTAAATATACTACTGATAATGGCATTCACATGAAAGTTGGCCCAGATGTTAATAACAGTGCTGCCAACTCATGAAAAAAATAACTAGAGCGAAATTTTAATCCCGCGAAGTTTGATAAATAAATTCACCTTACTTTTTGCCCACTTGTATTTATTCAAAACTCTTCTACGATGCTTAGAAGCTCTTGATTTTTCTCATTGAAAATTTAAAAATAATAATAATTTTCTATCCCTGGCTTTCTCAGTTACTTTTTGTCAAAAAACAAATTGCCTCTTAGCAGGCCCCCACCTGGACAGGCACCACCTGCGGTAACTACAGGCAGATTACTCACTTTTTTACACATCCCCCGAACAAAATTTGATAACAAATTTTGCGCATAAGCTTTTCTTATCGTCATAGGACTTCCGAATTTTATTGTACCCGTCAGTATTTCACGGCGATTAGGCAAACTGTGTCGTGTGACTGACGCACGATTGGCTCGGTGTGTGCCGTATGTATAAAAGTGCATTCTTTATGATGCCTTATGATGTCATAATGAAATTAAATTCCACAGCTATTGACGGTGTTGTTGCATTTGGGGTTGATTTGCCTACGCAAAAATACAGCTGTTTATTGTGTCTTCGCGTGGGTGCCCAAAGTGCTTATCGTTCAACAGATAATCAATTGATTACATTAAAGCAAAATAATTGAATACGAAATCAATGTTGGGACAGATAAGCCGAAACAGGAGTGGATTAGCGATGTAGCGGGCCCTTATCGAGGCCACTTTAAGTTTTGCTACCGTAGTATGAAATGTGACTTTATACTCAGTAAATAAAAGGCACATATTATTGCCGTAGTCATAGAGGATAAAAATGTTCAAAATAAATTTTTTCTTGATGAACAATTCTTCGAAGGTTTTGCTTGCGCAGTGCGAGGGCCACTAGGCAGTTACTCACACTGTCCTATGGATACTCCCGCCGTGAGTGAAAAACACGTTTTTTTAACACATTGACAGAGTTTCACAAAATGTTTTTTGATTGCTCTAATCATTATCGCTTGAGTAGGAGTGCTATTTTTAGAATTTATTGAAAGTGATAATTAATGCTTTGCTTAGCATACAAATAGCGGCTAAGATCGCCGAATGTACCTGTGCTTGACCAGTATGCAGTAAGCTATGGATTCCTAAATCACTGTGGACATAAAATATGAAAAAGCTCTTCGTAATTAAAAATTGAGAATTCGAGTTGACATAAAAGAGAAAAGAAAAAAGCTACAGTAACTGTCCACATCGCTTAATGGCATTTTACAATTTGTTTACAACATTTTTTTTTTACCAATAATCAATAGTACTCGCATAAATAAAGTTTTTTAATAGAAACAAAGACTAATCTATTTATTCATAAGAAAAAATATCTACTTATTCATATATAATATAAGCAGTGTATTTTACAACAAATGTTCATATGGCATTATTAGATAATTACTTCTTATTTAAGTAAAAAATTAAAAGCATTAAGCAACAACACTAACTTGTACTTAAATAACAAACAATAGAGCGACCAAATTCAATAGGAGCGTTAGATTTGTCTGGTTTTAGAATGTTTGAATAAATTTGGCTCATCACCCCTTGTTTTAAGTTTCAAACCCGACTCTAAACTTGCATTTGTTAGTTGGCTTCTTACTTTACTTTTAACTATATGTACGAATACCTCGATCCGACGATAGTCAGCACTCTAAATGCCTACTTCTTCATCTCACCGTACCAATCTTGAAGGCAAATTCCATGCGTCGAATATATGGTAAATGTCCTATCCTTCAAATATCTGAATGACTTTAGAAAATCTAACATTGGCAAATCAACTTTACAGAAACGCATGTGAAAAAGCAAAGAAAGAATGTTATGAAAAAATTGAAAAAGGAATCAACAAAACTGCAGATGCAAAAGAAGGGTGGAGCTTAGCGAAGGATATAAGAGGAAAGACATTTAAAGTTGGTACAAATATTACTGCGAACAATTTTCAACACTATTTTCAAAGCCTACTAAACCAACCGCAATTAACAAAAGACATTTAGTACGCAGCTGCGCTATATATGGTAAAGATATATATATCTCGAAAAAGATATAACTTTTATGGAAGTTGAAAAAACCATTGAAAATGTTAAAATAAATAAAGCGCCAGGAGAAGAAAGAATACCTTATGAAATTTTAAAGTTTGCTCCGCCGGAATTTCTGTTGGAGTTAACAAAGGTGTACAACATAATTTTTGAGACCGGAAGAATCGATGGGACTTTTGAAAAAAAAAAACAATAATTTTCCCAATTTTTATATTAAAAAGCCAGATGTAAATATAGCCTATAACTATCGGGGAATATCTTTTATGAATTCTATCGCAATGGTGTTAATGGGATTGATTAACGCAAGACTTGACAATTCGGTAGAAAAGAACAGCGTGCTCACAGAATTTCAAGCCAGCTTTAGAAGAAATTGTTCAACTGCAGATAACATTTATAATCTTGCGTCTATTGTATATACATACATCTAAAGTTTCATGGAAATCAAAAAGTTTACGCATATTTTGTTGATTTCAAAGCGGGGTGCCAAGGAGACCATTGATTTATAAACTTCGGCAGATGAGAATATCTATTAAAATAACGAACCTCATAAAAAATATTTACGAGAATACTAGATCTGCAGTTTGGACGGGAACAGAAGTATGCGACTATTTTGAAACCTGCACTGATGTGAAACAAGGTTGTCTGTTGTCGCCATTATTGTTCACTTTATATCTAAACGCTTTGCACAACTATTTGGAAGGCGGACTATTGGTTGAGGGTATGTATATACGTCTTCTCCTTTATGCCGATGATATTGTTCTTCAGGCCTATAACCTAAAAGTCATGCAATCCATGATTAATAACCTGGTGAAATACTGCGCTGAATGGAATAGGGAAGTAAACCCAAATAAATCCGAGGTGATGGTCTTTAGAAGAGATGGACGAATTTCCCTGGCAGAAAAAGGGTGGTACCAAGGTGAAGAAATTAAACTGATGGCAGAATATAAATATCATGATTTCATTCTCACACCCAAAATGGCATTCGGCAAGCACGTAGAAACCAGAAACACTTCAGCAAAAGCTAGTATTAACTGCACTTTTTTCTCAGTAAAAAGTTTAAAATTTTGAAGATAATTTGTTGAATTTTTCTTTAATTTTGTAAAATATTTCAAATTTTGAGTTGAGGTGTTTGTTGTAGTATGAACTTTGATACTATGATTTTTAGATGATAGTTTTCCTTCTTCTTCTTATCGGGCGTGTAAGGAAAAATAAAACTTCTGTTTTGTTTGATTAATTGAAAAATTTACAAAAATTTTGAATAATTTCATAATGAAAAGATTGTGAAGAAAAAAATAGCTGCTACTTTTTGATGCTTTGAAGTTTTGCATTTTTGCATTTGATGTTTCATGCCCGGAGATTCGAGCCGGGGCGCTTCCGTATGGTATTCATGCAGCCACCCATTCGGTTACATTGGCCGCCAGGTTTAATATACCAAAAAATTCTCCTCAACTTACTTTGGGTGTTTTTCAACTTTTTTCCGACCCATTTTGCGAATGCGTAACCATCAACTAAATTTTTAACTCAACACAAAAAAATCTACAGGTCAAACTTCAAATGCTAATTTGCCTACCCTATATAAAAATATTTGGATTTTAAATATATTTTCACATCGGAATATAATCATGAATTAACTTCAACTTTTCTCCGATAATATTTACTAACCTAAAAGTGGCCAGGTGTATGAAAGTATCTGTAAAGAAACACAAAAACAAAAAAAAAAAACTAATAATTAAAAAAACAATGAATCACTAAGCCGCTGCGGCGAGTTTTACAATACTTTGTATTTAATAAAAATTCCATTTAAGCATTAATTACAACTTTATTTTACTCTAGCGCTTTACTGACGCTTAATCAAAGTGGTCGCATGCTGAAAGCGTGTTACACGCCACCAGCGAACCTGAGCGCTTGCGGTTTGTAAATACGAGAATATGACTAATCGCCTCACCCAGGTGTGTGTGTGCGTGTGTGTGCTGCATGAA
Source organism: Anastrepha ludens (assembly GCF_028408465.1). Taxonomy (NCBI): domain Eukaryota; kingdom Metazoa; phylum Arthropoda; class Insecta; order Diptera; family Tephritidae; genus Anastrepha; species Anastrepha ludens. The sequence goes on from NC_071499.1 coordinate 12,006,352, forward strand.
ACTTGTGAAATTAGGAACTAATTATGGACATATCTTTGAGCGATTCGTATGTGCATTTGTATGTGTATATTTGTGTAAGTATTTCGCGGTGGCATAATTAAGGCGCCAGTGCGCGGTTCCCACGCATATCAAAAATTGCTCCAAAAGCGTAAATAACAATTCAATGAGTTAAGCAGGCTGCCAAACGCGTCAAAGAATGTCCGGTGCGCTTAGTAACGGAAGTGACTTTATGACGTGTAAATCGGATGCTAACAATATAAATAGCAATAATAACAACAACAAAAAAACCACCGATGTGAAGTGGCGTGCCTATCAAAAATCTATTTTAAATCTATAAAATGTCGAATAACGAGTTACGGCGGCTAGTCAGCCACTAAATCGATCATCTAAATTTGGAGAAAAAAAAACAAAGGCAAAAATAAAAACAAAAACAATGTTGGTGATTGGTAATACAACTGATGCATGGCGTTGCCAGTACGTGGAGCGCACAAAATCCGTATTCCAAATTGTTGATTCATCGTTGCTACGCAAGACACAATACAAAAATAACAACAACAGCAAAGAATTATAACATAATTAAAAAAAGAAATTATTGATGAGATGAAATGCGTTACCAGGGTCGCGACACTGCTGGTACACAAATACATCCATACACACATACATACATACATTTGCTTTGTTTTGTTTTTTCTCTCTCTACTTTGCGTTGCCAAAATCACTGCCAGTGCACACAGCGGCGCAGCTTTCTTCGATCGTTCGATATTCCGATTCCTCACCTCCACTTCTGTTCCCTCTTTAAATCATAATTTACGAAATAAAGGGTGAGTTGAGAGGCACAAATGAAAATAGTGCAAAATTTCAGTACTAAACCAATTTTCATCAACTAAAAATGTTAGTTTTTTTTTAAAGCAGTTCTTTTGGTACCCTGAAGTTCTACTGAACTCACAGAAAGATATATCTATTAGCATGCCAGACAGGAGGCAAGCTGCAAAACTGATGAAATCGAGCTTACTTTCTAAAAACCAGAAACTACGAATATACAAAATTGTCATAAGACCTGCACTCATATACGGGTGCGAAGTCTAAGTGCTGAAATCCAATGAAATCGATTAGTTAAATTGCTTTTAAAGAAAGATTTTAAGAAAAATATTTGGACCTGTACGACTTGAAGACGGTACTCACCGCATTCGGTACAACGATGAGTTATGTACACTTACCAGGGGCATAATTCAATCAGGTACATCAAAGCGCAAAGGATTCGACGGTACGGTCACATTTTACGAATGAGCAACGATAGAGCTATAAAAAAGATATTCGAAACAAATCCACAAGGCGACAGAAGAAGAGGCCGGCCTAGAAAATGATGATGGAACATTGAGATGACGGAGAGATGACATTGAAGGCGACTTTGGAGCTATTGGCATATCTGATATCAAACGAGAAGCTAATGACTGAGTGAAATTCGAAGCGAATTGTACCGGAAGGAATGGTTTACACCGAACTGTGATGCTTTGATGATGATGATGACGGATTATTTAGCGTGCCAACGGTAAAGAGAGATGACTTCTGTATGGGACGTCAATGTGCTGCATATAGTTTAAATTCTACACACCTTTTATACGCCGTTACGCGGGCTTCGTTGTTTCCACTCAACCTGCTGGCTAAAAAAATATTAGAAAATAGGAAATCCAAACGTGAGAATGATGAAACTTCCTAGCACAATGAGTGCATTTCTGCTATGAAAAAGTTCCTCATAAAAAATCAACTGCCGTTCGGAGTCGACTACTGTAGGTCTCTCCATTTGTGGAACAACATCGAAATGGACACCAGAAATAGGAGGAGGAGCTCGGCCAAGCACCGAAAAGGGGTGGATAGTAAATAATGGAAACGGATTATCGGAATCGTATATCGAATTGTATTCCATGGCATCAACCCGTTTTGCGGCCTACCACATTGAAGACGCAGAAAAATGCTGTTCGCATGCACCCCAATTAGAGTCAGGAAAGAGTAATGACTTGAACTCCCAAAACTGAAAGAAAGACCACAAGAATTGGTACTATTGACGATCAGGAGCAACGATATTTCTATCCAAGCGGGCGGTCTTGGTGATATAGCAACTTTGCTGAAGCGAAAAGGCAAGTCGCAGGCAAGAGCAGCCAGAAAGAGTGAACTCCGCGCAGGTGGATAGCAATCGATGATAATAAACAAGTAAGTTATCTTCCCAGTGGAACGTCACAAACATGTGGATGGTGGCGGGAAATTCACCCAACCTCCCAGATATAGTATCATAGAGGACATAGAATTTGAAACAAGATTCCGATTTTAATGTGGCATTGAGGCAAACTGAAATACCCTTCTTAGCTGATGTACAATAAACCATCTGAGAAGAGCTCCAAAGTGAAGAGCTAAAACTACTTAAGAGGCTAGAGCTGGTACAATACCAGCCAGGCTAAGTTGGTACTGTGAAGATGTTATTTTTGTTGAAATAATCTGGATAAGAGACTCGCGCCGTTTTACTGCCACTGACACTGTAAGATGTTTTTATTTCAGTTCCATTTCGTGAAATCCAGGTATAATATTAATTTTTTTATCTCTAAGTCTGAGATTTCATTAATTTGCTCTAGGAAAAGAGTACCGGTAAACAAGTTGGTAACGAGGATGTGGCAACACAGTGGTGTGGAAGACCTAGTTGGATTCTGGAAGAATCACCACTCAAACCATCCAAGCATCAAGGTTTACCGAAAGCGCGAAGTCTTGTTCTGACTTAACATGGACATTTGCACAACTAGTGGAAAAGACTTTCTGCCTCCACCTCTGCTATGCCTGGTGCCGAACCATTTCTTGCTAGCCCATCTCCTATCTCATTCACCTCTATGTTCCTATGACCGGGAACTCATATCAGAGTAATTTGAAGGCAATGACTAAGCAGTTCTAATTCCTTTCAACACTGTGAAACTGGTTTGGATGAAATGGAATTGGAATATATGGTTTTGATAGCTGCTTGACTGGGTGAAAATATAGATACTCTTGCGCCAATTTCTTGGCACAGTCAGGAAGTGGAATCGATTTGGATAAGTTGAGTGATTCCGAATAGAGACCAGCTCCCACATCAGAGTTCATCGAAGAACCGTCAGTGTAGATTTCGACATAGAATCTTAATCACTCTCCCTTTCCACCATGCGGACCTCGGCGGAAAACTTACCGTAAAGTCTTAATTGAAGTTGAGGTTTGTGAAGTCTGATTTGTTTTTGAGCAATGAGGGTCTCTGTAGGAGGATCTTGTGATTGTATGTGTACAATCTTGTTGTTCAGCTTCCTTTGTCTCTGAGTCCAACCGCGCTGCATGTGGCGATTGTTTTTATGTGTCCATTAGGTATACAAGAGATGTGTTGCCACGTTAAGCGCTCGTGTGGTTAAGATACATCCTGATAGGAGGGGTAAATAAAAGACTTGCCAATCTCAAAGGTCACTGCAGACTGCGCAGCCATCTTCACGATCACAGGATATAGTTCAAAGACTCTTGTCGATTCTGCAACTCACACTTTCTTCTCGAATGTTATACAATAGGAAAAATAAATATCTCGGCTTCAGAATTTGCTGAAAGGTTGTTCATTTCAGAATCTTTCAGAAGAATCACTAGTATTAAGTACTTTGAAAATTTAACCTTGCGTTAGGCCCGGATGCCTGGCCAGTCTTTTTCCACTTTGGATGTGAATTGAAAATATTCCTATCACAGCTAACGACTTGAGCTTCCAGATAGCTTCCTAAAATTTTATTTTCTATCGATTTATGGATATAACCTTTTAAAAATGGTTATCGAACGGGACGAAAAATGGCCAGACCCGGGTGCCCAACCGACGGTTTTAAAAAAGGTGTCCAACGGGAGTCAGTGCTCAAGTCGCCTTTCAACGAAATAACCAACAGTTGTACGGAAGGAATTGGCAAATGGACAGTAGAAGATTTAGTTGGATTAAATTCTAACTTCCTTCTCATACAAAAGAGAAGAAAAAATGTTTCCTTGTCGTCATTTTGCATCCACATAGAGTAGTGAAGGGGCCTTCCTGCTTGTCTGATTTGCATTGAGTCAACTCGCATGACTACAGCTCCGATTTATTTCGTGTTTCTACATATTTACAAAATGCTTCTAGAGTTTGATCCACTCCTCAAGACACACCCTGTATTTTAAAACAAATCACAGCTCCACACAGTAGGTTCCAGTGTGTGCGTGTGCTTTGTGTTTGCTTTGGCATTTTCCCTCACCAACGTCCGCATACCTTCCATCTCCTCTTCAACTGCCATATCAACAGACTCATCGTCATCATCATCTCCATGATTTCTTTAAGTTAAGCATTTTTGTTGTTGTTCTCGCTAGTTGTATTTTATTGTATTTCTCGTTACCCCTCATGGTAACAAGAGCTTAAATTAATTTAACAGCAGCTTAAACGCTTAAATGAGCCATTCTGAAAGCGAACCGGCATGGCCCATGGACACTTGAGGGCCCATGTCTGCTTGTGCGTAAGTAAGTATGTAATTCTAGATACGTGTGTATGTGTGAATGTGAGCCTAAGCTGATGTGAGAAGATTTCATTCAAATTCTCACCGTTCATAAGCCGAAAGGTGCTCATGCAAGAGTGGGTACACACACTTGTGCGCACAAAAATAGCAGCGCGAACGTTTTGAATATTTAATTATGTTTTATTTTATTTTTATAATTTTTTAATATTTTTTATTATTATTACTTTTGTATTTTTTTTTATTACTTTATATAAACATAGTTCATACTAAGGAAAACATCATGCAACCTAAATTTTCAAACGTTATACAAAATTTAATAATATCCAATAATTTTCCAACAAAATTTAAATTTTTTTAAACAGAACACTGAATTTTGGTATAATATAATTTAAGTTTCCAGAGACTCAAAAATCGCGTGATTTTTTTTTTTTGCTCAGAGTCAGACAGCATAATAAAAAAAAATCCAGTATTGTTTATATGGAAGAAAAGGCATGACACCGTCGTCAACAGAAAAATTATGAACTTGCATTTTACTTTACAAAAATTTAACGAGTTACAAAACTGCATACCCAGATATTTTCTAAAAAATTCTGAGTAAAAGGTTTATGAATTTGATGTTAATTTGTAAACATTTTTAAATTTTGTGCAGTGCTTGAAGTTATGCTATGAGCTGTATGGTTGTAGTATGAATTATGATAAAGTATGATAAAGTCGATTTTAGAAGGTAGTTTCACTTGCTCTGATTAGTCAGGGCATACCCATGCCCTTGGCAACATGTCAACTTTTAATCCACAGACACAACATAATTGACAAACATGGCCGAATGGAACATGGGTCCCACTAAGGGTCTACTTCAATTAAGTAGGAGGTGTCTTATCTGGTCCTGCCTAATAGGAAGACACGGCTGTAGATTCGTGCCACCATGCATTGACTATTACAGAAGCTGTCGGGATATAGAAGAGGAAAAGTCACTCAAACAGCTCCTATGCGGGTGAATGACTCTGTGTAGAAAAACGATTGAGAGCGTTCTGTCTTGATTTCCTGGACAACATTGCGGATGTTGCGAGTCTCAAATTAGCTGGTATTCAAAGTGAAGTCCAAAATAAAAATAGAAATGACACGAGCTTTGTTCTGAGAACTTCGAGTTTATTTATTCAAAATAGTCTGCTCTGGCCTCGATACACTGGTTTGGACAATCTAAAAGCTTTTCGAAAGAGTGCTTCAGGTCATTGACTGGAATCCGGAACGTCCGGTACAAGCCTTTTGGATTTTCGGAATAGGAAGAAGTCACAGGGAGCCATATCAGGCGAATACGGTGAATGATTGATGGTTAAAATGCGATTTCTAGTCAAAAAATCAGTTACAAGAGTGGATCGATGAGATGGTGCATTATCATGGAATACGCGCCAGCTTCCTACTTCGCGGTATTCAGGGCATATTCGATGAATGCGATGCAATAAACGCTTCACAACGCCACGATACAAAATTGAATTGACGGTTTCGCCCGTTGGCACGAACTCCTTGTGTAACAATTCTCTTGTAATCGTAAAAAAATTAGCAGCGACTTGATTTTTGACTTATCCAAACGCGATTTTTTGGGTGGTGGCTCGTCTGGGGCCTTCCATTCGACACTTTGACACTTAGTTTCAGTTTCGTGTTGAAAACATCACTACCATCACGTTTCATCACCAGGTACAATGTTGTAAAGGAAGTTCTCGTCTTTCCTCGGCTCTTTAATGAGGTCTTTTGAATTTTGAATTCTGAGCAATTTTTGGTCCCCAGTTAACTTGTGCGGAATGAAACGTTCACAGACTTTTCGTAAGCCCAAATGATCTGTTCAAATGCGATAAATCTATGTTTTGGAGTTATTCAGTTCCAATCCCATGAATTTCATCGATGATTTCAGTTCATTTTTGATACATTTACGAACAATTACGTGGGTATGTTCATTGACATTTATGTACTCACAACCATCTCTGAAACGTGTAAACCACTTATGAACTCTGGCATGAGATAGACAATCATCGCATAAACACGAACAGTCTCAACCTCCATCAATTGCTTCGGATACAGTTCCAAAAGCTTCCCTAGAGGGCCACGTTTGAAAGTTAAGTTGAAGGCTTACCTAGTAAGATTGGTGTGGCCACAAAAAACACCCATGATCAGTGCTCCATGAGATAAAGCCACCATTTCTGATATCTGTACCGACCACAGACTACCGACCTCGACTATTTGTGAATGCGTTTTTCGTTTTTCATCAAGTGATGAGGTCAGCTGTCCAGCTGTGGAGGCGTATTTTGCAGACCTCCCAGATTTTCACATCAATGATGGAATTCATAAACTGGAATCTCATTGGCATAAGTGTACTGATGTTCAGGGAGGCTCTACTGCGAAATAAAGTGTATTTAAAACCAGAAGCTTATGTTTTTTCTTATCGAGCCGCATAAATTAATAGGTCTATTTATAAGTTCGTGCGGTTTTACAACAGATGGCGTAACTTGATTATTATTCCATCGATCCACATTTCCAAACATTCATTGGAGAGCTACTGTCGTAAGGCACAAACGTCAGTATAAGTTTTTTATTTGAAGCGTAAACAACAATATTTTTACCACACTTGAAAATGTCGAATTTCGTGCCAAATAATGTGTTTTTGCGGGGAATTCTTCTTCATTATTTTAATATGAAGAAAAAAGCAGCCGAAAGTCATCGTATCTTGGTGGAAGTTTATGGTGAGCATGCTCTATCTGAGCGAACGTGCCAGAAGTGGTTTGCACGCTTTAAAAGTGGTGATTTTGGCTTGGAAGACGAAGAACGCGAGGGTGCGCCGCCAAAGTTCATGGATACCGAATTGGAGGAATTGCTCGATCAAGATCCGGCTCAAACGCAAGAAGAGGTTGCAAAAACTTTGGGAGTTGATCAATCAACCATTTCCAAACGTTTAAAAGCCATGGGAATGATCCGAAAGGTAGGCCATTGGGTGCCGTATGAATTGAAGCCAAGAGACGTTGAACGCCGTTTTATGGCATGCGAACAACTGCTTCAACGGCACAAAAGAAAGGGTTTTTTGCATCGAATTGTGACTGGCGATGAAAAGTGGGTCCATTACGACAATCCAAAACGTCGGGCAACGTATGGATACCCTGGCCATGCTTCAACATCGACGTCGGCGCAGAATATTCATGGCCTGAAGGTTATGCTGTGTATCTGGTGGGACCAGCTGGGTGTTGTGTATTATGAGCTACTGAAACCGAATGAAACGATTACGGGGGATGTCTACCGACGACAATTGATGCGTTTGAGCCGAGCACTGCGAGAAAAACGGCCGCAATACGCCGATAGACACGACAAAGTTATTTTGCAACATGACAATGCTCGGCCACATGTTGCACAAGTGGTCAAAACATACTTAGAAACGCTCAAATGGGATGTCCTACCCCACCCGCCGTATAGTCCAGACCTTGCGCCATCCGATTACTATCTCTTCCGATCGATGCAACATGGCCTGGCTGACCAGCACTTCCGTAATTACGATGAAGTCAAAAAATGGATCGATTCGTGGATTGCGGCAAAACCGACCGAATTTTTCACAAAGGGAATCCGTGAATTGCCAGAAAGATGGGAAAAAGTAGTAGTAAGCGATGGACAATATTTTGAATATTAAATTTGTAACCATTTTACGTCAATAAAGTTTCAAATTTCGAAAAAAAAACCCGCACGAACTTATTCATAGTCCTATTATAATTTAATGACTTTAAAATAATGACTTTTAAAAACGATACAATTTTACACCAATTATTTTGTTATTGAATTCTTTTGTATTCCTTCTACTATACAGTTTAAGAGGGCTTTTGAACAGTTTTTGAAAAAATGGGTTAAATAGTCACATAACGGTGGGACTTAACGGGTTAAAATGTTCTACAACTTAGCTACATTACTACTTTCATTTACAATTGGTTTGTTTTGAGCCCGAAAACTGTTGTTGCACAGTATTATTGCTATATTGTTTGTTTTTTGCTAAACTTCTTGAGCTTCTAGTAATAAAATGGATTTTTAGATATAGCAATAAAAATTCAAAACTAGAAGCAATTGGTTGTCATATTTTCATTGATAGGATTTTTATTGATGTGATTAGCAGTGATAAGTAAGTACAATAAATATACCAATTAAGGAGGGATCAGTTATGAAATACATATGTAAATGCCCTCCCCAAGTTCAACATCCGAACTGTCATATGTCAATAGACAAACTTGTTTTATATAAAAAAATATAATTAAATAACAAATAAAAGGTCAAAACTTAGCAATACGTCGCGCTGCTATTATTGATAACACAGGTGTTCATATACACACACACACGCGCGCGCTCGTTTGCTTATGCGTAAAGCCGTCGCTTCACCGGCAAGAATTTCATAATGAATGAAATTTAATAGCCACGCGATGTGTTTTGCGATGTGTCATCACATAGCTATGAGCAGTCGAATTCATAACTCTCGCCTACCTTATCACCGCAGCCCTTGCCTTTGTAGCGTAATTTTTTGCAAATCGCTTACCTTAAGGCGGCAGATACCTGTAAACGGTCATATTTTCCCTGATTTTCATGAAAGTTATTTAAAATGAAGAAGTAAATATATATTTTTACAAAATTGGCATACAGTTCATTTATACATTAAAATAATATAATTTTTTTTTTTTAATCATTTAAAATGACGGATGTGCACTCAATTCTTTCAGGACATATTGTACATGTTGAAGCTGACGAAGTGTCCGTCAATATTTGAACTACTTTGCCATCTATCATTGCTAGAAAGAGTTCATGCTTTACTTCCCCTTTCTTAGCTTCTTTAATAATAAATGTTGGTTTTAAAGAATTTATTTGACACTTTATCTCAGCCACAACAGCTTTAGTTTTTTCCGGAGTTTCTTTGCTAAATTCAATAGATATTGAACGACAAAATCGAACAGATGGAGGTACTGGATTTTCTCACGCCACATCCTCTGTTAGGTTGTTAATTAATTTAATAGACACCATAGAAGTGATAAATAAATTTGCGTCAGTAATACTTTCAGACTCTTCTGGAAGTTTTTGTTTATACTTGCTTTGTCCAGAGGAGCCATCACATCCCCATTTACTGTACAGAACTAGATTGTTCAACTCATCTTTATAGACGGAATATACTCTCAAAATTCTAGCCACAGTGGTATCCAATAATTCTTGAAGCTTCACTATTTTTGCACTTGTGTTTGTTACTTCTGTTGATGACACTGGCGGATAGCAGGTTTGTTTAATTACTTGCACTTTGTAATATGAGGGAAATATATTATATCGTCCCCTTAGTATTAAAATAGCCTATAAATTTTTTGATGTTTTGAGAAAATGAATTTCAAACTTTTTATCGAAAGTAGCTCTCACTCAAATCTCGTTATGTCTGTAAATATTTATTATTTTTTGACTGACGTTTTGACTCACTTTGTGGAACTAGAATGTGACAAAATTTTGACCACATATAAAATCGACGATATAGAATCCAAAAATTCAATAAAAAAATAATAGCCTATGAGCACATAGGCTATTGTTATACTAAGGGGACGATATATAAAAGAGTGTCATTCGTTAGTTAAATTTCTTAGGCCTTGATTTTGGGCTTTTGTTAAATTTAAATCAATAAAAAACACTTAATGCTTCTTCATCCGTTAGAATGGGTTGCTGTTCTGATTTTTCTATTAGATCCGAGTATAAGGTCTTATTTTTACGGTCTGCTGCTCTTATTGTTTTCGCAAGATTTGCTTCTGTTCCTTCTCCTATCGAATGTACTCCCTGAAGATAAGCATTGGAAATGTGTTCAAATCCGTATTCATGGAGTAACATTGTGTTTTTACTTTTCTTGCTGGATTCTGATGAGTCTGTATAGGGTAAGCACGGTCTTCCATGTTTACCAGAAACGGGTGTATTGTCTTTCGGTAAAATAACTGAATATTCGGAATCCAACCAATTACTGTTTTTTTTAATGTCTTTTTTACAGGATACTTCAATCCATCTTTTATTATAAGCTGGAATTATATGTCTTTGAATATCACTGATGATAAGATATACCTATGTTGTCTTCAGAGACTTTGTAATTATTTTTCAAAACACTTAATAAACCATTAAAAGTGTTTCCTTCTTCAAAATAGTTAATTATTATTTCACGCTTAGAACACTTGAAACAAGTCATTTTATTAAATTTGTTGCATTTAACGTGCCGCGAATGTACTAATAATTTTATGTTTACATGACACAAGAAGCGCGCAAAAAAAGATTTCGGTTTGAGGAAGTCTCAGAATCCAATGAATTTCACTAACTTCGTCTCACGCAGTAAGACAACTTAAAAGATAAAACTTCAAAAAAATTGCCTCTGCAATCGCAATTGAAATTGGATTTCCATGTTTTGACTTTTTACAGAAAGATTCTGCGCAAGTTTTTTGGACTTTTGCACATTGGCAACGGTATGTGGTGGCAGGCGATAGAACAATGAGCTGTATGAGCTTCACGACGACATAGGCATAGCGCAGCGAATAAAGATCCAGCGGCTAAGGAAGGGTCATGTCGTCCGAATGGATAAAAACGCTCCGGCTTTGAAAGTATTCGATGCGGTACCAACTGGTGGTAGCAGAGGAAGAGGAAGGCCTCCTTTGCGTTGGAACGGTCAGGTGGAAAATGAATAGACTTCACTTGGTGTGTCCAACTGGCGCCGGTTAGCACGAAAAAGCGGTTATCACACCAATTAAGAAGAAAAAGAATATTAAAAATGTCCCGAAATCTCGAAATCAACAAAAGCCGCTAATACTGATATCTCCAAAACACGCATACCTAAAATTTACCAAAGTTGTCAGCCATATTAATGGCAAATTTTCAGGATGAGAACCGAGTGGAATCCTCCACACTTGCAACATGTAAAAAATGAAAAAAATTCCTGCCATGAAAAATCGCATTACAACAAACCATCGGCTGCTCAGATGAGGTATAAAATTATAGGTCCCTGCATTTGAAGAACAACATCAAGACGGACACCACAAATTGTAGGAGGAGCTCAGCCAAGGACCAAATAAAGAATGTAAGTGCCAAATATGTATATATATACTTATATATATACACTTATTCAGATATATTTTACCCAAAAACTCTAAAAAAATCATTTTAAGCCTACGCCCGTTTAAATCTTGTTGCCTTTATTCCAATATTACTTGCAGAGCCTTCGCCTTTGCAGTATTCAGCGATTTTCTTAACGAACAGAAATGTCAGTTTTGTAACTTGGTGAAGTACCGTTTTAGAGAAAAATCCAAAGCATCCATTGAACATCAGTTAATTGCAAATATTGCAATAAAATTCTAACGAGGGGCTTGCCCTGATTAAAAGTGAATATAAAGGGGACATCAGACATGGCAAGGAAAGTGCTTTCAGTAAGTTTGCGAAACTCAAGAATATCGATGTAACTGCAGACGAAGGCATAATTTGTACAAAAAATACTTTGCGGCAGCAACTTCTTTTTAAATTAATTGTTATATTAATATAATAGAATAGAAATATATTGTGTCAAACAGTACCGCGAATGGTTCAATAAAACGCAAAATAATTGTTTAATCATCAAAATTTATTTTGTCGCCTTCAAAATAGGCTCCATTCGAAGCAATATTCTCAGGCCAACGATTAGGCCAGTCATCAAACCACTTTTTAAGCGCGTTTGAAGAGATCTTCTTCAGCTGCTTAAGCGAATTCTTCTTAATGGCTTCTATGGACACAAAGTGGCGTCCGCGGTGTGAAAAGTTTTAAGTTTTGTGAAAAGGAAAAAGTCACAGGGGGTTAAATCCGGTGGTTGTTCGATGATGTTGTCCAGTTTTTGATAAAAAAAGTGTTCACAATAAAAGCCTTGTGAGACGGTGCGTTGTCATGTTGCAAGATCCGTGAGTTTTCCTTTCACAAATTGGGCCGTTTCCTACGCACATTCCCTTTCAAACGGCGAATAACTTCCAAATATTATTCTTTATTTACCGTGGAATCATCTGGAATGAGTTCCGAGTGCACAATACCACGGCAATCGAAGAAAAGGAGTGGCATGACTTTCACTTTTGACCGACTTTGATGTAGTTTTTTGGGTTTCGGCTCATACGAATGACGCCATTCTGCCGCCTGTTGACTGTCTTGACTGATTTGCATGTCGAACTTATATACCCACGTCTCATCACCTTTTATGAAGCGCTGGAAAAACGTTAGGTCCGAATTCACTTGCTCAATCACGTTTTGAGCCAACTTCTTCCGATAAGTTTTTTGAAAGAAATTCAATTCTCTTGGAACGAGTCGAGCAGCCACGCGTCCCATGTCTAATTGATGTTGTAAAATGCTGCAAATTGATTTGTGAGACACGCAAATTGATCATGAGTTACGTCCCTCAAGCTTAAGTGATGTTTTTCCAACACCATTTCCTTGACTTTGTCGACGAATTTGTTTTCATCCGTTGAAGACGTTAAATACGTTTATGGGCGACCAGATCGGGGCAAATCTTCCGCGACTTCTCGGCCCTCTGCAAAAGCCTTATACCGCTCGTAGACCCATATTTTTGATAAAGCACACTCGCCATAAGCTTTCTGAAAAATTTTCAAGGATTTGGCAGACAAAATCCCGTTCAAAATACAAAATTAAAGACAAATTCTTTGTTCGTTATTTTTATCCATAGTAAAAATCGCAGAGTATAACTGCGGTTGACTGCCATAATTAAATGCCAAAACCCAGCTAATTGACGGATTACGCTCAAACTCTGCGACACTATAGAAAACAGTTGTACCAACATTTCAGCAAAAACAATGTAGACATACTTTTATGCGTAACGCGCGCTTTTAAGTGAATAATTCCCGACATTTTTTTGACAGAATGTAAATAGCAAAAATGAAATTCAGCGCTCTTAGGATACAAACCATAGACGAGGTAATGCACGCAGCGTATATGAAAAAATTTCAATGAAAAAATAATTTTACGAAACCCCATTCTTTTTTTTATTAAAACTCCACAACGATTCGTTAATATTACCGTGTGATAACTATTAAATCGATTCAGGAAAAATTAGCTGGCTCTAAAGTAAGTAATGAGTTGAGTCTAGCGGCACCCTTACATTCTAACCTGTTTACAAAAATGCAATATGTAATGAATATAATAAATCACCATAACCAGTTAAACTGTTTTTCGATTTCATTTAGTTGCTACTAGCGTTCCCTTAATTACAAAAAAACAATAAAAATAGCATTTGAGGCAATGCATTAATAAATTTTCTTGACTTCGATGAAGGAGTGCCGTGCAGTTAATTTATGCAATCAGTTTCTTGGATTGATTTTTAGTTGCTAATTTTAGATATGTAAACTATTTATAAATAATTACTGCTACATAGCGCTTACTTAGTGACAACAACAAGAATATTCCCACGTATTTTTCTATTATTAGAGAATATCCATTTACATTAGGGCAGAGTGAATTTGGTTTCTTAAATCGCTTTTGTAAGACCTGCGAAAAGTTGGTGTTTTAATACAGAAATGAGATTTTATTTTTTGATAGGCGTTGTGGTAATGCGCCACCCTCCAGTGGCCTTCTGAATCCAGGCTAAGCCTGTTTATTGCCATCACCTGCCGCAGCGAGACTACCGTCAAGTATTACTTAGCTGAGAGGGAAGGCCATTAACCTCTGCTGCTCTGTCCCAGTCTTTCCAGACGCCTCATCTCTTTCATAATCTCGGCCACTAAGTCGCACGTGCCCGGCAAATACTGTCTTCGCATTTTCACGGACCACCAAGACCGAGCACGGTTCCTCGTCTGGTGTCTACGTGGAATCCAGCAGGATAAAACCGCACTTTGCTTTTGGAATGCATGCAACTGTGTTTCAAGCGGAGGTGTATGCTGTTCAAGAAGCGATGAACTTTGTTGTGGAATACAGATGGAGAGGCAGATCTATATGTGTCTGCAGCGACAGCCAAGCTGCGCTTATGGCCTTAGACAGGCCCCCAACCACATCAGGGGTAGTCGAGTCCTGTAAATTCAGGCTGAACTATGTCGGTAGACAAAATAGCCTGATGCTAACATGGGTACCGGGATACGGGGGTATCGTGGGTAACGAGACCTCTGACTCCTTAGCTAGGATGGGCTATGAGGCCAACTTCTTTGGCCCGGACCCCGTTCTGTCACTCCCTTGTGCAGCCATCAAATCCCCAGTTAGCAAAGGGGTTACTACAACCCACAAGCGAGCTTGGTAGGCTGAGAGAGGTAACAGATGCACTAACTGATGTTACCCGTCATTCCCGACCGACTGACGCAAATCCTCCTGTCATTCAGCAGAAGGGAGTGCAGACAGCTGGTTGGACTGATGACGGGCCACTTTCTATGAGCCAAGCACATGGAAAAGGTAAGCATCTCAGGCAGTGCACCCTGCCCAGCTGGTGAAGAGAAGGATGAGGCGATGGACCACTCCTGTGCGTCTGTCTCGCCTTCGCTTGAATCAGGCTTGAGGTGTTTGGCACCATCTTGGCTCCTTCGCATAACAAAATCTACTCAGATTTCTTCGGAGATCGGGCAGATTTAAAGAAAATTATAAGGAAATCCGAGTACAATAGACTTAATTGCTGCACTTGCTAGTTGTTCCGACAAAAAAAAGAAAAAAAGTCGCATGCCGCATTCCACTTTTCCTTCAAGCGCATGACGCACGAAAGTTTCCGGCGAAGGAGGTTCTCCGAACGTTCTATGAAGTTTTTCTTTTGCACAACGGAAGAGTGAGCATATAAAAGATATGTGATGAACGTCCTCTATAGCATTTTCAACGCAGTTGTCGGAATAGGATTTGTTGGATTCCACGTAGACACCAGAGCCGGAGCCGTGCCCAGTCCTGGTGCCATCCACGAAAATGGTTAAATCTGTATAAATATGCTTTGCAGCACTCAAAAACTGGGCCACGTAAAAGTCCCCTTCTTCATGTGGTCTCGTTAGCCAAAGCTTTAAGTTGCGAGTGCATTTCTGCGCCGTACGCCCTTTTGCAGAGTTCTCCCAGCTTGTTTGCCACTCATCGATGCAATTCTCTCGTAACGCCACACGAGTAGACGCGCTTATAGGCCTCTGTGCTCTCGCTATTTGGGCAGCTTCAATGTCTAGCGGTTACATGCCAGATATTACTAGGGCTGCATCATCGGGCACCGGTTTAAATGCGCTACATACGCGTAGTGCGCACAACCAATAGGTAGACTGTAGACCTCGGAAGTATGATTTATGATCCGTTTTATTCGTCCAGATTGGACGTAATTTGGCTTTTCACGACATTAGCCAGAAGCTGACGGCGATTTTGTTTTGGTTCTCGTACGTTTAACATCAGCCTCGACAGCGTACTGGTGGATGTTTTTTCGTTGGCGTATTCGAGCTGTGCTTTGAAATGCAGCCTTTTTCAACCATTATTCCCAAGTATTTGATTGCGGGAACGGCCTATGTTGAAGTCTCCAATTCTAAAAGATACCTCTTCTGGCTTTTTTTGGCTGGATATAAGGACTGCTTTCGTCTTTTGTTTCGCTAATTCTAGATTATTTTGTGCCTATATTTTTAGCCTTTACCGCAACCGCAATGGCATCGGCAAAGTCAATGACCTTAGTTTGCTCTGGAGCTCTGACACGGAAAACACCATCTTACATTAAGTGATCGGTATTTATCGTTAAGGAAGTAAATATTTGCTCCGATAGTCAAGCGACAATTAGGGCCTTGGGCTCGTTGTTGTGCGCTCGAGATTGGTCGGGGAATTTCTGATTTCTCTCTCGATTGAATCCGAATACTTCGATATCAGGCTCATTTGAGTTCCCGGTCATAGCGGCATAGAGGGAAACTGCTGGGCTTATGAGCTGGCTAGACAGGGATGTTTGGAGATGGTTTTGTCGCGAAATGAGAGGATTGTTGTTGCCTTCAAAACCTGCGGTCTGCTCCTGGTAAGATGGGACTCGAGTTAACTCAGCGAGCGCTGGGCTAGTGTGTCAACGTGTAAGGTCCCTACTCACCACGGGTAGATCGGAGACTCTTGAGGGAACTCCTAAAGCTAACAAAGCACCCGCTCTCGAATTTGGTGGGTATCCTTACCAGAGATTTTTCGTTAGGTGTTCATGCGGTGAGACTTGGGATTGCCTCAAAGCCGTTCTGCAGAAGCTGTCTTGAGGACAAGGTGGAATCATTCAACACCTTCTTCTCGGCTGCCCTGCTCTCTTCTGGCAAAGATTTCGACATCTGGGCTCTCATTTTTTCGCTACGCGTGCGGATATAGCGGCGGTGCGGCTAATTATGAACGTAAATCAGCCACCGTTGGCGTCGTTGTAAATGCAAGGGAATCTTCCTCTAATCCCAAGGCTCCTTCTTCCTTCTCTTCTCCTTTCCCCTGTATGGCATCCCAACGGACGAATTTTGAGGTTCTTCCTCCTACTGGTGATGAGCTGATCTTTAATGTGTCTTGATATTTTTCCGCAACTGGAAGGAATTACTATAAATGATAACTACAGCAAAGTCGACACGTACTTCGTCAAAGGTCTTCCAAATATTGCAGCATCTCAACAAGATATGATTTTAAAACTATTAAATGCCGCAAGTGTATAGGCATACCCTGATCTAAAAGTTCCCGGAACGCCAGGTGATGCTATAAGTTAACTGAATTGAGTTCTGTTTCTTTTTCTGTTAGGTTGTCACACATCTGATTAACATTCCTACCAAAAGTTTAGCGCCTTCGCTTGAAATTCGTACAAGTTACGCCGTCTGGAGTAAATTTACCCTTGACTTTTTATCTAAAAATAGATTTGAATTTGCATCAACGAGTTTATATTAATTCTTGTGTTAAAAACGGTCTCAATAGTGCGGAACCCTTAGAAATGTAGGGAAACTGTTTCAGTGTTTCGGTAATGATACTCTAAAAAAATCCATTTACGAGTTGCATGAACATTTCAGAAGAGAACGTGAGTCCATCGAGAAAGACGAACATAGTGGCACGCTGTTGACATCGAAAACTGATGAAGACATCAACAAAGTGAAATAAAAATTGATCCATAACTGCAAACATCAAAAATCATCAGCGAGCTGGCAAAGGTCTTGAACATTACTTATGGTTTCATTCAGAACATAGTAGTTAATGATTGGGTTTGCGCTGAGTTGCTTCAAAATTGGTCTCGAAGGACCTGAGCTTCATGCCAGAAACGTAGATATTGTCAAAGACATTATTTCCAAAGTTGAATCTGACATATGATTCATCAAACGCTTCATCACTGGAGACGAGACGAGGGTTTATGAGTGCGACACGCAATCCACATATTAGGCGAGTGAGTGGAGAGCTCCTAAACAAGATCAAAGAACTACGCCGTTTTGTGGATTACAATGACATTGTGCTCCATGAATTTTTGCCAGATGATCAGATAGTTGATAAGGACTCTTATTTTTTGTGTTATGAGACGTTAACGTGAAGGAAATCGCCAAAAAATAAATGATTTGCGGCGAAAAACTCGAGGACTTTGCACTATGATAACGCAGCGTCACACCGTGCCACAAATATCTGCAATCTTTTTCCAAGAACGAAACGAGTTCCATCCTTTTGTTTTTTCTATGTAATCGAGGCAAAAAACCACTACCGAGAACTCGTTCTAACAGTCAAAATTACGTAATGGAAAAATCGAGGCTCTGATGGCTATACCAAAAATAGAGTTCCAGAGATGTTTCAAGAGCTGGATTGAACGCTGGCATAAGAGCGTTGCAGTGGACGTGAAGTACTTTGATAATAACACTTTTGAGGAATAAGCAGGTATTTTCAATTTTCTGAATATATTTTGGGAACTTTTTGATCAAGGTGTTATGTTATATATTTAAACATCTACACATACATATATGTATTATTGCAGACGCCAGAGCATCATCATCAATTTATGCTATTGCCCAAGCTCCAACCTGCTTGTATTGCTACCTCAGCGAAATGAAAACAAGACGACAAATGAAATATTAAATTGACACTTATTGAGAGCAGCATTGCAAAATTGAAGCCATGTACTCTGCTGACATAATTATTTCCCTAGAGAAATGTTCCAGATGCATTGCAATGCAATTTTCGTGAGCTGCTTTGTGTGTGCATGTGGATGTATGTGAAATGAGCTCAAATTATATGCAGCCAAATTGTGGGAAACTTTGCTGGTGGTTCTGGTGTTGAGCAGAAAAAATAAGATGTCTAAACAGAAGCACAGAACACTAACAATGGTGCCATTTGTGATACATACGAGTACATGTAAATATGTATGTTTGTAATTTTTGATTTAGTTTTGCATTTAAGACCTCGCAAAGGTTTAACGAGTTTAGAGGAAACAAAATCAATTTTAAAGTATTTTTAGATACTTTGGAATTCTATCAAAGCTCTCATGACAGGTCCATTCCTTGCATAGAGTGTTCTTATAAAGCCAATAAGAAAAAAATCTAAAAGACGTTACGCTCTAGATGGGGTATTAAGACAGATTCAATAAGAGGGGGGCAATCCACAAAGCCTTGAATAATATCAAAGAGGAAAGATAAAGACAAAATAGATAACCGAGGCTGCAGAGATTTTAAGTTGATAAGCAGTCCTTTGAAAAAATATGAGGGTATGGGGTCATGAAAACGAAGGAACCGTTGAGAAAATTGAATCAAAACTTTTTGGATACGTACAACTTGGGTTGTATGACAGGAAAGCTAAGGTCTCCAGATGAAGGATGCAGATTCCAATTTATGGCAAACAAATGATGTGCAGAGCAATTTAACCTTCAGTAGACACACTGGGGTGTGAGTCACCCTACAAAATGTTTGATAGGTTGTAGTTTGTTTATTTCTAACATCTGGAAATATACCGTTAGCCCTTAGCAACGCCGATTTTACTCTTCGAATTCACACAGCAAGCCCTCAGTAGTTGGTGCGCCCCGAATTTATGCAGTTCCAAAAAAGTGAAGTGTGTTACGACGCGTACTGTTTTTTTTGCATATACAATCCACGTCAAAACAGAGTGTACACCATATATTGACTAATCTAGGACACTATCATTGTCATTAAAATCAATTATTTCATCATCCAAATCGGTGAAAGAATATTCCAACTCTCTTTCTTTTAGAGGCCCTAAAGAAAATCACTCCGTCCAGAAATGGAATTAAAAAATACAAATTTACATTTAACAAAACTAAGCCGTTTACTGCTGATTATAATTAGCAACGAGCCCCTGGAGGGAACTCGGAAAACAGCAGTTTAAACTTCGCTTTGGCCTTAGGTTGGCCAAAGGGAAGGTCTTCCCCGCCTCTGTTGCCCTGGATGACGACTAGGAGAAATTAGAGGGACGACACAAAGAAGCTGCTCGACGATCTGCGGTTGTCTGAGACGGACGCAGATTCTGAACAAAGGGAGCAGTCGTAAAGGTCAGAAACACTTTTGATCAGTTTGTTAATACACACACACATACATAATTGGCGCGTACACTCCTATTTGTGGTGTGCGCCTTGATGTTGTTGCACAAATGGAGGAACCTACACTTTCAGGCCGACTCCGAATAGCAGATATTTTTTTATGAAGACCTTTTTAATGGCAGAAATACGCTCGGAGGTTTGCCATTGCCTGCCGAGGGGCGGCCGCTATTAGAAAAAACTTTTTCTTAATTTTGGTGTTTCACCGAGACGCTCTCTCTCTGAATTCCGAATGGTAGTCACGCACCAACCCATTCGGGCATGGCTGCCGTTTGTTAATAGTAGTTCAAATTAACCTTCGTCACTCTAAACTAGCCACTGATGACCTACGAGTCACCTTTCGTGAGGAGGATATCGATGTCTGCCTGATACAAGAGCCTTGGACTGAGGGCTAGATCCCATAACCTTTTTTATGTCCAATGGTCTGATGGTAAGCCTAGGGCCTGTATCGTAGTTGTGAACACAACTAATGTCTAATTGCTATCAAATTTCAGTTCACCGGATGTGACGGTGGTCAGGGTGGAACCATCCAGTGGCAGTTGCTTCTGCTTGGTGTCTGCCTACATGGCCCATGACAGATCGATGGCTCCAGAGGAGATGCAGCATTTGGTGATACTCTCCCGCCCAAGAAAGAGAACATCCTGATCGGATGCGACGCGAATGCCACACACAGTTCCAATTCACACACCAATTCGTTTATGCCCGCCATTCTGTTTGCTTATGTATTTGACAATTTTTGAACTAGTTGATCTCTCACTTTGAAATCTCTTACTAATATGTTCGATGTCTATGCTTGTAAATCTATTAGCCTTGGAAATGAAACTCACAGCCATTTTGGCAGCCACTTACCATCCTACCTGGCGCAAGTGGAGGGTACTTGAAATAGCATTAAGCCAAGCACGCTGATCGAGTTCATGTCTCATGACCTCAGCAAGTTCGTTTATATTTAATGAAATACAAATAATTCTTAGTAAATTTAACCCTCTATCCAGTAAGACCGTCTACAGACGGTCATCATAAAACCCTCATGGATTTTATATGGAATTTTCTTTTTCGTGTGAGCCGGCATGGCTGCCCTGAAACGGCTATGTCGGAACCATTCCAAATCGTTTATAGTGTTCATTTGTGATGTAAAAGTGATTTTTGTCAAGTTTTTATTGATCGTCTACAGACGGTTATTCCGCATTACGGCTAATTTTTCATATACACATGTGATACTTTTTGTGCACTTTCTGGTACAGTAAAAGTGAATAAAAATGTTCATTTTTAGCGTACCAAAATTAACGTTATATGAATTTTACATGATTTTTTGACGCTTATTTATTGTTTCTGCTGGATAGAGGGTTAATTTTATTGAAATAACTGTTATATTTGACAAATTCCACCTAAAACGGCCCTATGCAGAAGAAAACTAATTTAGTTGTTTTTAGTTAAATTCAGTCAAATAATGTCTGCCAGAGAATAATACATATGGGAAAATCAAAAACTATATTTTTGCCTTAAGTTTAATAAGTTTGGAAACACTGTGAACTTCGCAATACTGAAAAGTGAGTTTACATTCTTTTTACGATGTGTCTTTATTTTACATTTTCTTGTTCTTCCTTTATGACTATTGACAAAACCCCGTTATATTTGAATATAATATGCTATTGCTTCCATTCTTTCAAAGTTTCGACATGGTACATTATAAAATAAAATTTTTATCGATTTTTTAAAACTTTAAAATTTTCGGTCACACCCGCCCCACTAAAAATTGAAAAAGTTCAATTAAATTGGTACTGTACATTATAATCACTTGATACTTTGCAATGATAACAAAGTATGCGTAGTAAATAGTTTGGTGATATTTTACTAATTTTTTAATCGCGTTTTGGCAATTCAGTAATATAAAATACTTGGTCACACCCGTCACATAAACGCGAAGTGCTTGTTTTTTTAATGGATTCGAAAACCAGAAAGTGGACATTCTTAAAAATGATTACAAGTGACCTTAAGGAAAAGGTTGATTTGAAAGTTGTCCACATTTTTTCAGATGGTTGTGCATCTCAATTTAAAAATAGGTACAACATTTTCAACATATGTCATGCTCCTAAGGATTTTGGGATAGAAGTGACATGGAATTTTTTCGCTACAGGCCATGGTAAAGGCGCAGTAGATGTTATAGGGGCAACAGTAAAAATAGCATTATGGACAGCCATTAAAGCTAGAGAATGTATTATGAAAACACCGCTGGACTGTTTCAAATATCTTGTTGCAAAACACAAATTGAATAAGATCAATGTTTTTTACGCATCAAAAGACGACATCGATCAGAATAGTTCTTTCTTAAACGAAAGATGGGAAAGCGTTAAAATGGTAAAGAACCTTAAAAAAATGCATGCCTTTAAAAGAGCAGATGCGGTGTCTGTATATGCTTCCTATTCATATTTATCTGAATTTAAACAAATTTCCTTGAAAAATACAGGTCTAGAGTATAAAAAAATGAAATGTTATTTTATGTGTTTTTATTCACAATTGGATTCAATAAAAAGTTTTAGTTCAGCAAAATTTGTGAATTTTCATACTAGGCCACACCCGTCACATAGAGTGGTCACACCCGTCCCTTTTTTAAGCTTTTTTTTTAAAGAAAAATATGATTTTTTTAGAAAAGTAAGTATGACATACAACCAGCAAGACTTCAAACAATGTGCTCCTCCAACATTTCTATACGTATTCTTTGGGAAATTTTACAAAAACTTCAATGAGAGTAAAGTTTGTTGAAAGTTTAAATATGTAAGGTCACACCCGACACAGTCTTCAAATGGCAGCTATGGTCGCAAATGATGCATTTTCAGTATGTACTTGGTATCAAACAACTTTAATATTCACATGGCTGGCATTAGTGTCCTTTAATTTAAGTAACAGTTTTAAATTCTAAAACTATAACGAAAAATGTCAGTAACACGGTCGCACCCGTGTTAAGCTTTTTCAAATATCTAGAATACCAGGGTAATTTAAAAGATTTTATGCAAATCTATTCCCTTTTTTTCATGCACTCAAATCAATACTCAACTTTTATATTTCTTTTCGTACGCATTCCAATTTTTTAAGTTAAAATAAAAAAAAAATCAATTCCGCCAATTCACCTTCGATTAGTTTAATTTCATTTTATTAGTACTGGCATATCATTCATTTTTTTAATTACAAAACTCTTTATAGCTAAGTCAAAATAGTTGCGCCAAATTTTTTGTTGATTGATTTTGAATTTAATCAGTTAGTTATTTGCAAATTTAGTCTAAGAGCTTTAATTCTGCAGGTCAAGTTCTTTGTTTTCGTAGCCAATAAAGTAATCGAAATGTGGAAGCTGGCGCACCAATCGTTTTATCGCCGTATCTACAAAGGTGCAGGTATTTCGGTCGGATTTTATTAAAAAGTTATACTGCATAAAGCAACGTTGGCTTAATAATACCAAATACTAACTATTGTAGTCCATACACTGGCGGTCAAAATAATAGCAGCGGGACATATTTCAAAGATTTTGACTATTTCTTATTTTTATTTTAGATTTTTTTCTACAAATTAAAAAAAAACTCAATAAGTTTTTAACAAAATTTCGAACTGAGTTCTAAGCAAAATTGTTCCTGTGCTTCTGCAAATTTATTTAGAACTGTGCTCTGTTTTATAACAATATGAAAGAAAATTGTACAAGTTTTATTTATATTTTTCTATTCGGATCGTGAGCCGGAAGCCCAGCACCCATGCCATTTTCTTGGGTGTCTCCCTGGCGGTCTCAGCAAATGCGGTCTCTCTGGCATTACTGCTGTCGCAAGTCGTCCATCAACCATTCTTTTGACATGTCGCCTCCACCATTTCGGTTCGGTGTTCGGACAGATTATTATACTGATGATGCTGAGGCATTTCTTGATGAAAGTTTATGTAGCCTCTGTGTGCTGGTGTTGGAGACCCGCCATGTTTCATGATCCGCTAAAGGTTTTAGTTAAATTCATATTAAATTATAGATTTAAAGTGAAATAAATAAACTGAAATTTTGCGTGAATTTTTGGACACCC
The DNA here is from genome assembly GCF_028408465.1 of Anastrepha ludens. NCBI lineage: Eukaryota > Metazoa > Arthropoda > Insecta > Diptera > Tephritidae > Anastrepha > Anastrepha ludens. The sequence continues at coordinate 12,030,399 of NC_071499.1, forward strand.
ATTGCATGCATTTGTGCAATATTTGGCGGCCATGGCGTATGAGTATTGTCTGTCCCTGAACGCTATTGACTTTGGCGCTTTTGGTGTACGTTCAATGATTTTAACAATTCATTTGCTGCATACCAATAGAATTATTAACCTTTTTTTTCCAAGCTGAGACTGCCGCCTCAACCTCCACACAAGCAGACCATTAGACCAGTGCTTACCGTTGTGAGGGCAATTGCCAACACTTTTAGTTTTCCACTTGAGCTGAGAGCAATGAAATACGAAGCTTAGCTCAATGTAATTTCTGTTTATGTTTTTTCCCAACAGAAAAAAAAATTGTAAAAACAAAAACAAAAACCTAAAAGAAATTTTAAGCCAGTTAACTATGACGCCAAATGGCAGGGCCAGTCTCAAAGGCTACATATGAATGTATGTATGTTTGTATGTATGTAATGTTACCTACATTTAATGTTCTCAACAAAGTCAAAATAGCCAGTATGTGCAGTCAGTTAGCTGCTCATTCATCTGTATACAAACGTATATGTATGCATATGTGTGTTTGTATGTTCATTTGTTTGTATGCTTTGCACGGCTTCAATTTCAACGGCGCAGCCACTGGCAATAAAAAACGAACAACGAAATATTGCAACTGTTTACATCTGTGAGCTGTCACTTAAACTTGTGCGAGTATAGCTTCCGTGTAGTCAAATTTACTAGTTCGGAACTACTTCAGCACCAGTTTGCTAGTGGTCGTCTTCGCTTTATTTTCAATGATTTCCTACGAAATATCGATTGTCAGCCTATGAATCAGACTTTTACTATTTAAGGAACTACTTGGTTTCTGTATATTTCTTTAACTTGTTAAAGAATACAACACACGAAAAAATTATAATACCAACTAAATTTCTTACATTTTTATTATCAGTTTAGGGTTATGAACTTACGTTATTAATATTTAAGCTTTTAATGATATATTAAGTATTTTCAAAATATCAAGAAATAAGCACACATTTCACGAAACTTAATAAATTAATTGCAATATTAAGAAAAATAAAGTCTATAGAATGAAAAAAGTCTGAGACCAATATCATTTAATTTCAAATAAACAAATTCTTGGGGCAATTTGGAGCTTAGTAAATTGTGTTCGATCCTACTTTGAATGTAACTTCTTGAAGTCGTTGAAGCATCGATTTGAATAAGTCTTTTATAATATTAGGTGCGCAACTAAGTTATCGCTGCTTTTTTGATGAAAATACAACTTTATTCTGAAAAAATGGTTACAAGTGAATCATTGAAAGTACCTAACGCCCATCGTTGGCTACTACTTTTTCCCATCTTTCTGGCAGATCTCGTATACCGTCGCGGTAGAACTGTTCATCTTCTGAGGCTATCCACGGATCAAGCCATTTTTTGATCTCTTCATATGAATGGAACTGCTGGTCAGCTGGACCATGTGCCATCGATCGGAACAGGTGAGAATCGGACGGCGGAATATCTGGAGAATAAGGCGGATGGGGTAGGTTTTAACGGGTTTGGCAACGTGAGGACGAGCGTTGTCATGCTGTAGAATCACTTGTTCATGCCTCTCCGCGTACTGCGGCCGCTTCTCGCGCAGTGCTCGGTTCAATCGCAGCAATTGAAGTCGATACCGATCCCCAGTAATGGCTTTGCTTGGTTTTAACAGTTTATAATAAATAACACCAACTTGGTCCCACCAAATACATAGCATAACCCTCACAGCGTGAATATTCGGCCGAGGCATGACCGGGCAGTCCCCATGACTTTTTTTCCTTGAATTGCTGTAATGAATTCATTTTTCATCACACGTTACGATACGATGAAGAAAACTCTTCCTTTTTTGCCGCTGGAGCAGTTATTCACAGGCGAAACGTCGAAAAAAACGACGCTCAACATCCCTTAGTTTTAACTCAAAAGGAACCCAAGTCCCTTGCTTCTGAATCATTCCCAAAGCACGCAATCGCTTGGAAATGGATTGGCGGGTAACTCCAAATACAACAATCTTCCATTTCCTCTGCGAATGCCCTGCCCTATGGAAGGACAGAATGTTAACCCTGGGCAAACCGCTGTTCGAGAGTCTCGAGCAACTGTCTGGCTTAGACGTCAACAACCTAATAAGGTTCCTAAACCGCACAGACTGGATATAGTCCTGCTGTAAATAACTGTTAAGGGGTTAGGGGTAGTCAGAATTTTCAAAAAATCGATTTTTTTTTTTGCATTTTCTTAAAGTATAATGTTTTAGAAATATTGTGTAAAAATTTGAAGTGAATCCGACAAATACTTTTCAAGTTATTCAACAATTAACAAAGGGCGCTCGGCCGCTCCGGAGCCGATAGCAAAACTTTAAATGCGTTTTTCTCAAAACTATGTTTTTCAAACTGGTGAACACTGTAACTTAAAAACCGCTACGTAGATTTCAATAAAATTTATACAGCTTTTGAAAAACATAAAAATCTTGCGCCTGATCGACGGATTTTTTTTTTTTCAAAAATTTCGATTTTTTTTTAACAATTAACTGTTGGTTTTTTTTTCTAAAATCTGGAAAAAATTTTCTGAGGCCGCCATTTTGTTCATTTTGAAAAAAAAAGCTTCGATCCGGCTCGAGATTATCTATCAATAAAAATAATTTTTCTCATCCGATTGGTTTTAGATGAATCTGCAAGGACTTGTGATGTTCACCGCAAGGGACTTCTGGAGAAACGGGCTTCACACAAACAGCGATAACTTTTGCAATTATTAATTTTTTTTTTTGAAATTTTGGTGAAGTCAAGTTAAAACATGATGTTTTTATGCTATGTTTTTATTTTTGTTAAATAAATTAATTAAGTAGCAAAAAAAAATTCGTGAAAATCATCATTTTTTCGGGCCTCTGACTACCCCTAACCCCTTAGCAATTTGGTAACGAGGATGTGGCAACAAAATGGTGCGGAAGCGCAACCAACCAACCCCTCTTGCATTTGACATGGATCCTCATTAAGCAATGCCTCCTATTCAGCGTCTTTGAGGGTTTTTGGCCCTCATTCACGCGGACGGTCGTCAACTTTAAAATCACCTTCTTTGAATCACCGGAACCAATCTCGGCACGTCGTTTCACTTAAGGCAGCATTTTCATAACCTTTTTGTAGCTCTCGAAGCGCTTCACCCGCCGTTTTTTCGAATGCAAGAGGAAAATCAACACTTCCCGCAAATTACGATTATTCGGCACAAAATCAGACATTTTCACAAAACCAAAAGTATATGATACCAAAACAAAATTACGAATGTGTAGCAACAGTTTTTTTACCCTATGTCTAAGCTTGGTTTATGATGTTTAGGTTATGCTAGAATCGACTAGCGCACACTGCTGGCGGCATCAATTGACAAACAGAGGGAACATCTTGATAAATTTTTGACGCTTCGATATTAATCGGACTTTTAATGATCTTAGCGCTATCAAACTGCCTTTTATATTGAAAACCTATTGCGAAAGTAATGTCAGAGCTGCAGGCAAGCCAGTCTAATATTGGTATTTTTTCGCCACCAAAAACTCTTTTGTTGCCTTTGAAGCATGAACGATTGCGTTGACATGCTAGAAAATTCACTTTTCTTCGAAATTATCATCAAAAATAGTAATAAGTACTTAGTCTATAGAACTCTATATATGTACTTAACACTATTCATTTTTGCGTATATGAAACATACGAAGGGCTTGCCTTTCACACTAAAGGCTGCCTAAACAATGACAAAATCTCTTCAGAAATTATGAGTCATTCTCTCCCCCTTATGCTTCCGTTTATCCTGCCAAGAACCATCTGATTCATCCAGGTTAATTCTGTTTTTATCGGAAAAAATTACTCTTCCCCATACATTTTCCCAAAATTCTTACTTTTCTGCAAATGCCAATCTGGCCTGTTTGTGTCGTGTCGTTTTACATATTCTAGACTAGATTCCGCTTGCAAAATTTATTGCCAGCGATGGGTAGTAACTTCCAAATTAAAAGTGTGTTTAATTTAACAAGGCCGTTTAATTTATTTATAGCTAAAGGTTTGATTTCCTGAAAATCTCTAGCGCTAAGTCTTGGACGGAACTTTTTGCCTTTCTGAAAGTAACGGAATGGACAATTGAGAGGAGATGGAGCGGGAAACAGACTGTAGTCTTCAATGACAATCAGGCTGCACCGAAAGCCCTGGAGAATGAGAAGTAAACCTCAAAGATTGTTCAGAAATGCAAGAAGAAGCTTAGTTATGCCGCAAGATAGAAAAGGCTTGTACTTATATGGGTTCCAAGACACTCCGGAGTTCAAAGAAACGAAATTACCGCTGAATTGACCAACCGTGGGTCAGCTGTTCCCCGACAAGGGCCAGAGCCAATAATCGGAATAAGTTCCGCAGGAATCATGAAGTGGACCAGTGATTATGTATGCAATTAACATGAAGGGCAATGGACTGGTCTGGAACGCTGCAGAACTGCAAAGTGTTTTGTGACAAGCCTGAATTGCCTGAACATTTTTGTAAAGCTTGGAAGGAAAGACAATGCATGGGGTCAGCATATGGCCACCATTGGAACATTGAGCACTTGATTTGCCTATCTTTCTTAGAGGAGGCTAATAACGCTGATCAGTTTCTCTGAGATTGTTCTGCCTCTGATAGAGCAAGGCTGCGAATTTTGGTTTCCAATACCATGAGAATAAGTGAAATACATTCTATCAAACTGGAGGATATTTTCAGATTTACCAATTCTCACAGGACTAACTACCTTTGTCTCTGTCACTATTCTTTCCTATCTCTTTGTCTCTGTCACATCTATCTTTCCTCCTTGAGTATCTACCCTTTTGCTTTCTAGAGCTTCGAATGTAATTGACTTTCCAGCCAGATCGTTTTAGGGGTTACCAAATATCTCTCGGTGAGCCATTTTTAAGTGAACTTGGACTTCCCCTATATAGCGCTTTTCAAGATCGGCCCATTAGCCTAAGTTATATAAATTGTCTTATGATTAAATTTAAAACAGATTACAATAAATAAAAAAAGTTAAAAAAAAACTTGTTGAATCAATTCTGCTGATCGGTCAGTTCCAAAATGTGACTCGTGTTTTTTGCATTTTGAAACAGATTCAGCCTCGCCGCCTGATGTTTCTAACTCACAGCGAAACTTATGAGCGAATGAACGGGTGCACTTAGCAAAATCAGAGATTTGAAGTTCGGTCTGATTTGCACATACAGCGGCGATAACTGCATGTTTCTTCATTTCTTGAGTTGGGTAGTAGTCCTCCAAGTCTTAGCTGAAAGCGAGCAGTAAGAAAACTAATGGTTTCGGAAATTTATAGCCACATATAAGCGTGTCCTCAAATACCATACGCAGCTTGTATTGCAGAAATATTTGATTTGCATACATCACTAATTGGCCATTGTGCAACTGGTACAATGGTAGTCACTCTTGGCCTAGTACAACTTCTTCCCGCAAATAACAGTTCATACACTAGAATAACTGCTGAGTATACAGGGTATGTATGCAGCTATTTTGTTGTTATTTATTTACTACTTACGAGTACTTGTTGTTGTTTTACTGTTATTACTTGCCACATGATATCTTCGTACTTGAAAGTGCAACGCTCAGTGGCATAATGCCAGACATTTTTTCATGTAAAGCACAATGCAAACTCTTACACCAAAACAACAACAAATACATACATACTATAAAACAACAAGAACATGGAAATAACAACAACAAGAAGAAATAATAATAACAATAATAACTAGAACAAGTGTTAGGAACCCATTTATGCAACAGCGGTTTGACTTGCAACAAAAGGCCGACTACAGTACTACGCGACGATGCACATAAACACAAATATACATACCTACAAACACACATACATACATGCATTCGTACATACATACATACATACATATATACATGCATTCATACATACATACATACATACATACATATATACATGCATTCATACATACATACATACATACATACATACATAGAAAAATCACAGTAATAGCAGGAAAGGCGGCAAGCACAGCAACTGCATGCCACACCAATCGTCATAACAACAACGCACAACTATTGTATATTTACTCGCTTACATGCTTCCACATAAGCACATGCATACATACATACGTATGTACTCACATCTTTAATAGTTGTGGCGTTGCGCAGTAAAAAATCTTAATAATCATAATTTTTGCATGATTGACATTACTGCGCATGCGTTCAGTGCACGCCACAGTTGAGTTTTATGAGTCTTGCCACGATGCCATATACATGCATATGTATATGTATATATTCACATATTCACGAATGTAGCATTGCCCCATTCCAAATGCTGTTTGCAGTCATTATTGCAGTAACTGTAACCCTTGGGTAGCAAAGCATTGAAAAACCAATAAAAGGACGTCCAAGTGCAAATATCCTTTGAAAAAAATAAATAAATTGAGCAGAACACAATTCCGTTTAGCATAGCTGTGAGGAGGCTAATTGTCTCCAATGGCCAGGTGTCTCACCAGAAGGAGAGGAAGGATTGTTTTAGTTGCCACACCACTCAACGCAGTAGACGGCGGTCGCTGTAAGTGCGAAGGCATTTTGAACCCTACCTCACCCACCAAAAAAAGAAAAACAAAAAAAAATAAATAAAAAGAAATCGAGCTTAGTGCCCACAAGATCGAATATTTAATGGATGTGTGGCGTGGTATGAAAATTTACTAAAATCAAAGAGGTTTCATATTCAGGTTCATATTTTCTATCCGTCCAAAGAACATAGGTAATCATTTTCGTGAAAGCGAAATGAAATTTTCAGTAGTAATTTTGAAAAAATGGGCCAGTCATCAACAATGGGGGGAATATTTTATAATATTTATTCATTCATTCATTTTAGTAAGTCAAAAAATACAAAGTTTCTTACAGACTACATAGAACTAAGAGTATTTATATAGTAATTAACAAAATTAAAGCTTAGGAAACAAAATTAACAAATATATACTGGGTAATTATTTAGATTTCTTACAAAGGAAGAAATTTTTTAATTGGGTATTAAATACATATTTCGCCCTGGAAAAGTCTAGATCCAAAAGGGAGCCGAGATAGTTAATGTCAGACAGCGTTCTAACAAGAGGCACTTTGGCACTATATAATGTCCTCCTAAAGCCAACATGAAAAATTTTGCAACGGCAACAATTCCTGCAAGCAACATTAAAATGTATTTTTTCTAGAAGGAACGGGCAGTCAATTAGTCCATTAACGAGATCGAAGATAAAAGAAACTGCCTGAAACGTACCTCTGTAACTTAACGGACAGATACTAATCAAACGACAGCGTGAGACGTATGATGGTTTGGGGTCTGAGAAATTGAGTGAATGTAGCGCGAAACGCACAAACATTTTTTTAACCCTCTCCACTCGATTTATATGGACTGCTTTATTTGGCATTTATTTGGAGACCGTATCTAATTTGGACCGCACAAACGCAGAGTATAAAATCTTAAGAGTATATGGATCAGTGAAGTGCGATGAGTGACGTCTAACAAAAGCGAGCATAGCAAGTGAATTGGAAATGGCATAATTTAGGTACGCGATAAAATTAAGTTTAGAATCAAAGAAAACCCCTAAATCTTTTAGCACATCAGACGAAGAAAGATATGTATAATTGATATGATAAGAGGTATAGAGGGGGTTTTGAAGCTTAGAAAATGAGATTTTATGACATTTTTCAATATTAAGAAATAGACGATTCATAAGGCACCAGGAAAATAAATTATTCAACTCGGACTGTAGGGCGGCTGAATCACTAGAATTTCTCATTTCAGCGTACACTTTTAGGTCATCAGCATAGAGAAGAAATTTAGCGAAGGAAAAGCACGAACAAATATACTTGATAAACAAAACAAATAACAAATAAAATACTACCCTGTGGTACACCAGAGGTGGCAGTGTACTGTTTGGAAGAAACTCCATCGATAACTGCAGCGAAGTTACCGAAAGCCCATCTACATCCGAATGAGCAGGGTCTTTAATCTTAAACAATCCCTTAATGACATCATCATCTGATACAACAAGTGTACCGAAGTCTACTGAAGAAGACACTTTCCCCAAGAAGTTATGGCGAATGGCTGCCAAATGTACTTCCTGAATATCTTAATTAATTTAAAGGGGCAGATACCTGTAAACGGCCATATTTTCCTTGATTTTCATTAAAATTATTTAAAATGAAGAAGTTAAGTGGAAGGTCGCAGCGTTGCTTCTCAATCGGCGGACATTGTAGCATCGGCGTCAGTGAGTTGAATACAAAAAAACAAAATTTTTTTTGTTTATTAATGTCGTAATTTCTATATGAATAAAAAAATGAAAAAAAAGAATTTCCGGAATAAAATTCTTCAAAAGAAAAAATGAATTTTGGGGCGAATTTTCCTACTACTTTTGCTTCGAAAAATAATTTTTTCGAAAAAATTTCGAAAACTTGAAACCCATAGAAAATAATATCATAAAAAAGATGTGCGCAAAACTTCAGGGAGATCGGTAAAAAACTTTTCGAGTTATCGCGTACGCCAATTCTAAAAATATAGTTTTGAGACAAACGCGTATAAAGTTTGAATACAACGTAAATATACCTCTCCCAGCGCTCGAACGCAAAGAATAGAGTCGTCACGGTTGACGATCTATAATATAAGAAATATGTACTTAAATTTACGTTCTAAAATTTTCTTGACATATTCTTAAAGGACTATATTAAAAAAAAAATGTTTTTTCGAAATTTCACAGGCATCTGCCCCCTTAACCGCCGAGATGTAAAGGCGCCTCATCCAAAACTACTAACTTTTCACTAAACCCGCAATTTAGGCAACAAAGCACATTTTTTAATTTTTTTTTAAAAACTCCCATTTCGAACTATACGAGGTCTGTCACATATTCTTAATGCTGCGTTCGTCTTCTACGTACGGCGCTGGCAAACCGTTTTGAGAGTGATATGGAATAGCGCACTGCTTAATAAGCACGGTGGCGATTGTCGTTTCGTAAATAGAATTCAGCACGCGCTGGGATCAATCGCCGGCGCAGCATTATGCGTAGACAGTAAAATAGGCGATCGATTGCACTTGCTGCATTATATATTATCTATGCAGGGCAACCTCTGAAAGTAGGTAAATTTGACAAAGCACGGTACTCGCATTTTTGCAAATTTACCTACCCTCCATGTTTCTACAAAAAAAATCTCATTCCTCAAATCCAAAACAACAAAACTTATCCTTTCCATCCTTACTCCAGCGCAATAGTCAGCGCATTATTTGCATTGTGACTTCTAAAATAAGCAACAGCAAAGAAAAACACATAGTTACACATTGCATCAGTAGCGCCAGCAAGCGGGAGCATGCAATCGCGGTAATAGCGCGGCACACCAAATTTAGCGAAGTCCCCAACCATCTGTGCGATCCTTCTGGCAGAAAAATGTGAAACACAGATGGCGCTTCAAGCAATAAGAAGGCGTTGTTCCTAAGCAACGACAGGAGGGCATTCCCACTATTTAGGACTAGTAGCGGCAGGCTAATCACCTACCCTGTTAGAAATCTTATAGACTAACGAAACCAACACAAGACAAGTCTTGTTGAGGTGGAATTACTGGTATACGAGTATACGAGACTGTTGACGATTCATCTCTCCGAGATCGGCCCCTGGTACTGGAATAGCGCTTGTCATCAATAAGTAAGTGCTGCTCACAAACATATTTGAATTTGAGCCGAAGCAATCCCAAGTTATGGTATAATAATTTTTTTTGAAATAATAGGACTTCGAAAATAGCTTCGAAAATGTTCCATCCATCACTGAAAGTCAAGCACACAAACAGACAGAACTAGTTTTGAAGAGGGGTCCCAGGAAAGTCCTTCTATATTATTATTATTATTATTATCATAAGTGAATTTAACACTACGAGCTCAAACATTTATTGTGCTCAGAGTGTTTTTCTGAGTCCGCAAATACCTAAGAACAATATTATTCAGGTAATTTCGAATTAATTTTGGTATTCGACAATTATATTAATTTTTTTTTTAATTTCATTCAAGCGTCCGACCTTTTTCTATTTTAGTTGAAGACTATGCCAGTTAATAAAATTCAGCAATTAAACGGGAACCAAACTCTGCCAGCTAAAAATATCTGCTTGATAGAATTTTTAATTTATGATTTTTCACTGTGTTCTACTTCTTCTTCTTGATTGGCTCGATAACCGCTTACGCGATTTCGGCCAAGTTTAACAAAGTGCGCCAATCGTTTCTATCTGAAAGCTAACTTTCTTCCGACCATATTTTGCGTAGAAGCTGATGCATGAACTTTACCATCCCCTCTCCGGCGTGTTTGGTTAGCTCATCCGGCAGTCCGTTGACCTTCGCGGCTTTGTTGTTCTTTAGCCTCGTTCTCACTTCGCCATAATCGGGTTGCGGAACGACAATCCCGTCCTCAACGATTGGGGTATCGGGATCTTTACGTTCTCTGTGATATGCGCAGCTGACTCTATTTAACAAGTTCGAGTTGTGTAACCTTCATAATTTAAGCACACTCTGGATGTCAATCACCAGATCGCCGTCTTTGTTCTTTCAGGAAAACGCTCCGGTCTTATTGGTGTTGTTCCTATTGGCCAGCATTTCAAGCTCCTCGCACTCTGGTATTTCGGCATCTCGTTTCTTCTTTCGAATAATAGGTGGCATCCTTTCTTTCTGCGGCAGCATGCCATTCCGCGTCGTACCAACTGTTTTTTCGAGCTCGCCGGAATCCGATTTCTTCTTCGGTGACGGTACCTAGGGAACGAGAAATGTTGGTCCATTGCTCGTGCATGCCGGTTTGTTGGAGTGAGGGTCGAGTGGCAAATCTTCTAGCCGTCTATTGTGATTGCAACTTTTCGATGTTGAACTTTCTTTGCATGGGTAGATGTACGTTTTTTGGTGCACAGAGGCGTGGGAGTAGTTTGGCTGCAACGAGGTAATGATCGGAGTCGATGTTGGAACCTCGGATCGTACGTACATCTAATACATTAGAAACGTGTCTTCTATCTATCACAATATGATCGACCTGGTTTCGCGTTTTTCGATCAGGATATGTGTATCTTCTTATGTAGTAATCTAGTGCTGCAGACTACCATTTTTCGGGCCCCGGCAAAGTCGATCAGCCTCTGTCCGTTACCGACTGTAGGACCAAAAATTCTCTCTTTGCCCACCCTGGCGTTGAAGTCACCAAACATGATTTTAATGTCGTGGCGAGGGCAGCGCTCATAGGAACGATCCACGCGCTCATAGAAGGAATCTTTGGTCGCACCATCCTTCTCTTCCATTGGGGAGTGGGCGCAAATGAGCGAGATGTTAAAAAAACGGGCTTTGATGTGGATTATTGCAAGACGCTCGTCCACCGGTGTGAACGACAGTACTTGGCGACGAAGTCTCTCTCCCACAAGAAATCGGACACCGAATTTGCGCTCCTTTACATGGCAGCTGTAGTAAACGTCGCAAGGCTCTATATTTTTCTTGCCTTGCCCCGTCCATGGCTTATCTTGTATGGCAGTGGGGTCAGCCTTCGCTCTTAAGAAAACATCAACCAGCCGGGTGGACGCACTTTTCCCATTAAGGGACCGGACATTCCAGGTGCATGACCTCAAATCGTATCCCTTATTTCGTTTGCAGGGGTCGTCATCAGTATAGGAAGTTCTCATGCGTGGTTTTTTAAATCTTTTCATTGGGTGAGGTTTTTAAGTGACGGGTCCCAAACCCAGCGCACAACCAGCTATACTGGAATGCTTCGCCTTCTCACGTTACCTCACTCTCGAACGGGTGCTCTAAAGCTACCCAGAGGATACTTAATCTAATCCCAGAAGTTGTGAGCTGCTTGAACCATATGCAGAAGAATCGACCTGGCCAATCCCAAGTGAATGGCGATCAGTAACTTTCTTCACTTGCGTGGAACCATCCGCCAGTGGTGGCTTAGGGCCACCGAGTGTCTTGTCTTCGGCATGCAGCCTGGTTGATCTAACCTATAATAACTTAGGCGGTTTCTCGCCATTCGGAAATATCTTTCAGTATACATTGTGGCGAATTTTACGTAAAGATCTTGGCCTACAGTCAGAGGTCAGTCGGGTTTTGCAGTGCTTGTTTCGCTCGGGTGTATTTTTTCAAATTGACTGTAACCTTTGAACTTAATTTAGCTGTAAAATAGTGTTAAATTGGTATTGAAAGCTGGGCTTTTCAAATGAGCTCAAGTAGTGAAGTCTCTGCTCATTTAAAGCGCCGAAATTTAGCGGCTGAGCACAGCAAAATTTTGAGTAGATAATTTATATCCCCCTATTGAAACTCCTTTAGAAAAACACAAATGATTTACGTGCATATGAATACGTATATGTCTATGTGCCTTTTTTTTTTGTCGAGGTGGTACAGAGCATTGAAAGCGGAAAAGTGTGGGACTTGCTTTTCGACTCACCCATATAGGAGCGGCCTATTGTCTCTTCATGAAGATCTGCGCTGTTGTTCAGCGCGACGCAGTTTGGGAATTACTATTTTTGCCATATTACATACAGCCGACCAATATTCTTCGGACTCTATCATAATATCCACTAGGTTATCAGCCGAAATTGGCTTCCCCACCCTCGTGCTTAATTCCTCCCTTTCGAACACAAATCGCGGACAGACAAACAAAACATGTTCTGCGTCTTCTACAGCTGGTGCACAATGAGAACAGTACGGGTCGTCTTCGTGCTTAAACCTATATAGATAGGATTTGAAACACCCAAGTGCCGTCAGTATTTGGGTCAGATAATAGTCTAACTGTCCATGTTTACGGTTAAACCACTTGGCTATTAAGGGAATCAGATGGTACGTCCAACGTCCGTTCAGGGACGAACTCCATTTTTCCTGCCATGAACGCAAGCTACGCTCTCTTGCTTCCTTGCGTAGTTCCGAAGTAGCTTTGTTTTTGTAAACTTCAGCGTACTCTTTTGCCATTAAATTGCTTGGGAGTAATCCTGCAATAACCATAATGGCGTCTTCTGATACCATTCGAAACGCGCAACTTACTCTGAGGGGACTCAGTCGATACACTGATTTCATACAACTCATATATGAGCTGCAATTAGTTGCTTCCGCCCATGCTGGAGCTGCATACGGCAAAATCGATGAGACCACGGTATTAAGTAGTCTTCTACGGCTTTGCCTAGGGCCTCTAGTGTTCATCATTATGCGCGTCAGTGCTGTTACTGCCTCTGCCGCTTTGCTGCTCGCGTATGATAGGCGATCTCTGAAGTTCACCCTATGGTCGATTATTACGCCTAGGTATTTAATGAACGGCTTCGATCCTGTGCTATTTTCGCCAACCATTATATTTGCCGACTCCACCTTCTTCCTGCTGGTAATGAGCACAGTTTCCGTCTTATGATCCGCAAGAGTTAGACCGTTCTTGCGCAGCCATTCTTTTACCACGCCGACAGCCTGGTTGCAGGTTGCTTCTGCTTGCTGTAGTACTTTAGCTACGACCACAACAGCGATATCGTCAGCAAACCCTATAATTTTGGACCCTGGGGGTAAACTGAGACGTAAGCCTCCGTCATACATATTGTTCCACAGCAAGGGCCTAGGACTGAGCCTTGTGGAACTCCGCGAGTAATTTTATATTCTCTAACACCCGCATCGGTATTATAGCAAAGGGTTCTGTCAGTGAAATAACTGACGATAATCCTGCGTATATACGTTGGAACCTGGAAGCAATCCAGCGCCATCAGGATCTGGTTCTCGTACGCGGTATTGAAGGCATTCTTTACGTCTAGCGTTGCCGTTCGGCAGTACTCCTTGCTACGGTATAACCACCGAGTTTCTTTGATTGCCTTTTGCACAATGGTTTTACCGTAGCTACAGCATCTCTGGTTGAGCGAGCCTTACGGAATCCGAATTGCGCAGACGATAGACCGTCTGCGTCATCAATATGAGCCTAACCAATAGCAGCGATAAACCGTTCCAGAATTTTGCCTGCGGTATCGAGCATGCGAAGGGGTGGTAGCCTGTAGGATCTTCCGTAGGCTTAGATCCTTTTGGAATCAGGAACAGTTTCTGTAACTTCCACTGATTTGGAAATGTGCCTTCTTTTAGCCATGTATTGTAGAGATCTACAAAAATGTCGGTATGACTTCGAATTGCCACTTTTAGTGCCACGTTGGGGACTTCGTCTGGGTCAGGAGCTTTATTGTTTTTGATCCGTTTAATGATCATCAGGAGCTCGTCTTTGTTCGTCAACTCCATCTTTTGGTCGCCTTCGCAACACCTTTCGAAATCGTGGGCTCGGAGAGCATCTTGTAGAGGAAACAATGTTTCAACTACATTACGCAGTGTGGCTATGTGTCTATATGAGTATGTATATGCACTCATAAATATGTCAATTTGTAAACAAAACACTTTCATAGCTTAGCTGCACGCTTTACTTTTCTTCTGTCGCTTTTTTGCTTTTTTTTACTTTCGTAAGCTCTTTTGGTTACGTTGTGTGTTTGTGTTTTTGTTGCCCTTGTCACTTCTGCTTTGCAATTTTTATTGGGCATCAACAGTTGTTTGTATTTTGCTTTTGTAATGGCTTACAATGCAGCGCCAAACACCTGTTATTCGCCGCTTATGAACATAAATATACAAGTATGTTTGTATGTATGTCTAAAGTGGCTCATATGTTTATAAACATACATACACACACACACACATAACTACGTACATTTGGTGTTTTGTATTACAATTATTATTGCGTTGTTGTATTGTTGTTGTAGTAGAACACAGCGAAAACCAGTTGCTTTGCCATTGCATCTGTGCATACATATCTACATATGTACATACATCCCTACCTACATACATACCTACATACATACACACATTCATACTTACATACATACATACATACATTCATACATACATACATCCATACATACATGCATGGGTACGTATGTTGCTGGTATCGTTTCGTTGTTGGTGGCAGATTGCATTGCAATGCCGTGCAGTAGTTTGTTGTCGAATTATGGCACGTTGCAACGCCAATAGCAATAACAACAATACCGTGCATAACAACAAACGCAACAACACTAGTCAACAGCCAACAGCCAACAGCCAACAGTCAGCAGTCAGCAGTCATCAGTAGTACAGTGAACCTTGTCATCTGAGCAGTCGCGACTAATGCATTTGAATGTTGCCTCCACTCAACCAACCACAACAACAACTCATCACTATTATTAATGCTAATATCAGCAAGTTGTTGAATGCCGTATTCGTGTATGTGTGTGTGCCGTATGAGTATGAGTGCCCATATTTGTGCCACCTACCTCGTCACCTACCACTACAGAGCGTGGCTTTGGGCAAAGCTTCCAACCTCTGGTGGTTAGCTATTCTTATTTTGTGGGTTGTCGATAAATGAGTTTTGCTCTTAAATAGGCATTTGTGATATATGAAAGTACTCACATAAATACGTATGGATGTATGCAAATGAGTTCTTGTCACTCATTTACAAAGTGTTTGGTAATTTGATGCTCTCGGCGTGTCCAAAATTGCGTTTCATGCAAATACAATTGGCGGAAATTTATTTCCATTTACTCGAATTGTGTTACGTAGGTGGCCGCTAGTATTTATGATTTCGGTTATGCTAAGATTTTTTTACTTTAAGTGATTTAAATTAACATAGCATAGCAGAGCATTACATAGCCACTTGTTAGGAGAGGAATAACCTCCAGTGTAACCGTTAGTTGCTTAGAACTTTTAACTGGTGAGCTGTCATTGTGTTTGCCTGACCTTATATGCCCTATAAAGCCTAGTATTAGAGGAAATACTTAATTGTTCACACTACACATTCACTTCACCCGCCCCACAGCAGTGGCAGCGCCTCTTTCTAAGTGAATAAATATAAATTTACAATTTACTTTCGTGCTCGTCTGTTTGTGGTTAAATAGAGACTGATTGATTTGATAAGCTAAGAGCTGCAATAAACCAAAAATGTTTATTGTGCCAAAAAATAAATGAAACGATTTATATGACTAGCCCAATATCTCGCCAAATACTCGTGACGTATCCGTTAGTATGAGGTCATGCACAGCGTTAATCTTCACGCTAGGGCCGATGACGTAAAATTCACTCTTTATTAATTTGATTGCTGTTCCTACGTGAATTTACTATTTTGACAGCAAATTCGGTTGTTATCAAACTGATTAGTTCATTTTGTTTGTCAATTTATACTTCCGCCAAATTTAGAAGGCTTGAATTACTCACATAGATATCAGCATTTTCTGATTTCACAAAACGATTGATCAGGTTTTTAACTTCCGTTGGCTATTTAAGTAAGAATGTGTAACACCTTTGATATCTGCGTTTTGTTTTTTTTTTTTTTTTTTTTTTTTGCTTTGATCGACGTGCCCGCTATGCTTCTTGCTCTATTAGAACGTAGCTACGATATGCTTTTTTAATTTGTCACAAGCCGTTTTGAAAAAAAGGGAAAAACAAGAAAAAATAAAAAAGGGGTCGTTTCCACGATGAACCACAATTCCTTCAGACTAAAGCCAAATTAGGTCGGTCTCGAAAAATAAAGCTTAAATAAATATTATAGCCACAAACGTTCGAAGTTCGGGTGGTACCGAATAATTGATTTCCTCTCTCGAGTGTTACGTGCATTATGGCAAACTCCATAACCGAATGAGTAGGTGCGTAACTAAGATTCGGAAGTATACAGGTTCGAGCCTCCGTGCATGAAAATCCAAATGATAGAAAAAGTTTTTTCTAATAGCAGTCGCCCGCGGGTAGGTAATAGTTTATTTCTACCATGAAAAAGCTCCTCATGAAAAATCATCTGCTCGAAGAGGAGCTCAACTAAACACCCAATAAAGGATATAAGCACCAATTATAAATTTACAAATATTGGTGAAGTGAAATACTTAGACCTTGTTTTGACACAAAATTTAGTTTTTTGTCACATGTCAGATATTTCGTTTCTCACGCGTACGAATGTTTATTTTGTTTATTTAATTCAATTTATTTGATTTGTTTTGTACATAGTAAGACAGAGTCTTGTGGTAGTACATCTTCTTATAATTCTAGAATACGAGGATGATATACATAGAAGTGCTACTTAGATTTAATACTATTTTAACTATTAAACTTATAGACTAAAACTTAGAGTAGTAAGTGAGAAGAAGAGAAAGATGGTGGGAATGGGGGAAGGAAAGGGGGATTTAAGGTTAGAAGTAGTTAGAAACTGCAGTTTTAAAACACCTTGCTTGTTTTATAAGTTTTATTGTAGTTGGTATAGAATTCCATAGTTTTATGGCACTAACAAAGAACATGCGTTCTGATTCCAAGTAAGTGTAAGTCGGAACAATTAGATTCAATGTTCGGGTGCACTGGCATTGTTTAATATTTTTATACAGGTACAATGGTTTTTGTGTGTATATTAGTTTATGCAGGAACAAAAGAGAGCGTATTTTGAGATACGAGTCGACGTTATGATCGAGAATCTGTTTTGAGTAGATAGATATATGGTCATATTTCCTTTTTTCAAACACGAAACGCGCTGCATTATTTAAAGCGGTTTGCAATTTTTGTTTCGAATTATGATCAAGCCTGCAATATACTAATTCAGCGTATGATACATGAGGAACAATGAGTGATCTAACAAGTTTTAATTTAGTTTGCCGTGGCAGTAAGTAGGCAGTACAATATAGCTTTCTAAGAATATTATATACCTTGTTTACAACAAAGTTTACATGGTCAACGCATGATAATCTTGAATTTATTCTGAAACCCAGGTTAGTTACTATGTCATCAAAGTTAGTATTTACTTCATTAAGTAATATTGGCGGCAAAGAGCTAAGGTCATACTGTGAATGAGAAATAGCAATCGACTTCGTCTTTGACTCATTTAATTTCAAGTTGTTAGATTTTGACCATTTAGAAATACGAGTGAGGTCTTCATTAAGCCTTGCTATCAAATCTTCAATAAGACCTATTGGCCTTGACAGGTAGATCTGGGTGTCATCAGCATAGAGATGAATCGACGAATTTTGGCAACACTCAACAATATCATTAATGAAAATGCAAAATAAAATTGGACCTAAAATAGAGCCCTGCGGCACATCTGACGTAATTGGTTTTAGACTTGAGTAGTTATCACCACACTTAACTTGTTGTAGCCGATTCGAAAGGTAACTTTTTATTAGTTGCAGAGAAAATGCTCCAAACTTATAGTGATAGCACAATTTTTGCAGTAAAATGTTGTGATCAATAGTATCAAATGCTTTTGAAAAATCGAGTAATACTAGCACTGTTAGGTAGTTTTTATCATAAGCAGAGCGAGCATCTTCAAAAATTTTAAGCATAGCTGTGGAGCAACTATGCAAACTTCTGAAACCCGACTGGAAATTACTCAGCAGATTGTTCTTGTCCAAGTGGCGGGTAATTTGTCGCGCCAAAAATTTTTCAAATACTTTCGATATGGCAGGTAAAATGCTTATTGGTCTGAAGTGCTGAGGAGCGGTAGAGCATTTTATTTTAGGCACAGGTATTACATTTGTTATCTTCCAAAGATATGGAAATGTAGACGAGGTGATTGAAAAGTTAATTATGTGCGTAAGTGATGGTATTACAAATGGTAGAATAATTTTAAGAAATTTAAGACAAATGCCGTCGGTCCCTATGGCATTAGATTTGACAGTATGTACACATTGTATCAAATCCATCTCAGTTGCAGACACAAATTCAAACTCACCGTCATCAACATGCTCTCGTAGAGGAACTTTTACAGGTATGTCGAGTGGAGCCCTGTTAGATGCTAGAAAGTGAGTATTTAAGATTTCTGGGTCCAAACTGCACACGGACTTATTCCCTCCTGAGACACCTAAGGTTTTAAGGTTTTTCCATAGGACTTTCGGAGGTAAACTATCGTTGAGCTTCCATTGTAGATATGCCCTTTTGGCATCTCTAGTGATTGCAGTTACTTTATTTCTTGCTACACGATATTTTTGCCACGAGTGAGTGTTTCTATCATTTTTCCATTTCTTATATGCTTTACTACGCTCTCTAATTAAAGACAATATCTCACGTGTAAACCATGGTTTCCTATTTCCGTGGACTTTAACTTTACGCAACGGAACAAACCTATCAAATAGATGGCTGACTAAAGCATTGAAATGTTGCAATTTTTCATCCACTGTTGTGAATAACCGACACATATTCCAATTAAGCTCGGCAGCCTCCTTATTTAAGATATCATGCTGAATAAGCTTAAAGTCTCTAAAAAATATCTCCTTTACTTGATTGTGTCTGTTGAACTGGATGTTGTAAGATAAGAATATCAACTCGTGGTCGGAAACTCCAGCCATAGGAAGTTGATCAATATGACTGACGCAATCTCTGTCACTGACGCAAAATACATCCAAAAGACTTGGTTTGCAGTGGGGTGCAAAGCGAGTAGCATATTCATTAATTAAGGAAATTCCTAATGATTGGAAACTATCTATCAAACTCCTGGAAGAAAAATTATCACAAAGAAGGTCTACATTTAAATCACCACGCACAATAATATGTTCATAGGAGATGTGGAATTCCGCTAATTTATCAAATATCACTGAGAGGTCATTTCTATTGCCAGGGTTGTAAATGCATGCGAGACATTTGGTATTGTTATCATAAAATTCAACAAAAATGTATTCGACTTCTTGAAAATGATCTGATCTACAGATCTCTTTCCATTTAAAATTATTTTTAAAATATAAAGCACTACCACCTCCTCGAGTCTTCGTAGTCCTATCACATCTAATAATAGTGTACTCGCTCAGGGAATATACATTATTATCAATATAGTCTTTAAACCATGTCTCTGTAATACATATTAAGTCAATGCTCAAATTATCAAAAACAAAATTTAGATAGTCAATTTTTTCAGCATTCAAACTTCGCGCATTCAACTGACAGACATTAAACCCATTGTAGCGATTAGAAATGAGTTTAAGCAATCCTCTTGCATGTTCTTTGTCTACTTGTTTGCACGAAGAACGAAGCGATTGGTTAAATAGGAGTTTTAAATATTTTAAAATATTGAGTTGATAATAGGTATTTTATTTGGTTGAGAAGACCACTATTTCAAACTACGCATCATAAATTTTGTGCCGACTGACAGGCACTTTCTATTACAGAAGGAAAGAAGATTAGCCGAAAACCCGTTTGGATAAGCCGGCCTAAGCGATCGTCAAGGCCGGATTAGCGGGCAAGAAGGTTTTGCTGTGTGCTTAATGGGATTAGAAAATAATCATCCACCATGAGCTACTTCCATCGGACCAAATACCCAATTCACACCGCTACTGTCAGCAATTGACCATATTGAAGCCGGCGATACACTAGAAGTAGCTAGAACTGGTGCATTAGAATGTGTTTCTGTTGTATCAAGACGGTGCCAGGTGTACATCTTTGTTTATCCATACGTCAGGCAACGGGAAACGTGAATGGATGTTTCTATAGCATACGCCTTGAACGCGATTGCTTTTTCAAGATTTTCAAAATTTTCTTCACAGTATAAAACTGGACTCCAAAGGGGCTTGTGATCTGCACATCAGCTGATTTAATCGCGGTTATTGAAAAACAAGGTCTATAGTGGTCTAAATCTGATAACTCTAACTAACTATTTTGATTTCATCGGCGAATTGAAGTGGAAAAAATCGGCTTATTTTTTGAAACAGCAAAATTAAATGAGCAAAATAACGCGGAAGTGAAGTTTTGATTCAACGAATCTAATACCGAGGCATGCGAATCACAAGTTCTGGATTTTATGTGTTTTGGGACCACTTCCGAACTGGTCGTCGCCAGTCTGGTCTTTACCAAACTGGTCGGGTACATTATTACCTTTTTTTTAACTTAACACTTATATTTTTAATGTGTTGAAAAAGTTACAAGTATAGGTTTAAAATATATCCTTTGGACCCAGCCTCGAACTGGTCTTCACCGGACTGGACTTTACTAACCTGTTCGGGTACATAATTACCTTTTTTAATGTGTTTAATGTGTTGGAAAAGTTTCAAGTATATCTTTAAAAAATACCCTTTGGGACTAGTATCCAACTGGTGTTCTCCGTACTGGTCCGATTTTGCTTCGAATTGACATTCGTTTTGGGAGAAAAATATCCTTCTGCAATTCATACCTTACATGTAAGGTGCGCATGTAAATACACAAACAATTTAGAGTTAAGCCGCTTCAACGCATGCGTGCGCTTACATCAGTTGACTTAGCTATGCTGCAACTGATTATGCACTGGCACAACTAAAAATAGTTGGCAGAAGATTTTTAAATGTCAGTTAGCTTGTCTGAAGCGGGCCATTAGGTAAAGAATGGTTGACCGTTGGCGTAATGTGAAAAATAAAAATAAATATGTAAATAAAATATTCATTTGCATAATCGAAAAGTCAAAGAAAATGCGTTGCAACGTTAACAATAACAAAAACCAGTTTTTACATGCTTTCAGAATGATATACAGCTGTCAAAAAAGACATGCAAAAACCTAAAATAAAACAAATCTCTGTCTATGCTTACAAGCATGGGGTTACTGTGGCTACAACAACAAACACAGCTAATAAGTATTCGACATAATTGGATTTGCTAAATCTTAAGAGCAGAGTAGCAAAACTGAAGTTAGGTGTGATAACAAATGTTAAGCATCTCAAATATTTTTAGATATTTAAATCTCAGTTTTGTCTAAGGAAAGAATCACAGTCATCAATGGGAATAAAAAACTTAATGACGACTTCCCGAACAGACAGTTGGTCATAAATCGAAACAATTAAATAAAGGTAAAAAAGCAATGGTGCGACAATAACTCGGATTTACCTGCATGTTTCGTTCAACAACTATTGAAAACTTTTTTAAATTTATTCCTTAGACATCTGCTTTAAGCGAAAAACTGATTTGATAGATGTCGCTGAAATCTAGATATTTAGAAAAAATTTAATATATTTACTGTCCGAGTAGGTTCATATTTATATTCAGAATGTTTATCAGTTATTATTATTATGATTATTTTTTATTTATTATTACGATTAAAAATAATGAAGAAAGGTGCATACGACGTATTACTTGGGGCCACGTTTCTATGGGGTTGCTGGTTTAATTACTAGTACTTTATTGCACAGGCGATCGCCGTAGCCGAATGGGCTGGTGCGTGAGAGTTCATTTCCAGTCAAACCATCCGGTAGCTTTAAGAAACGTATCAGGAGGGCGTAGCCTCTTTCTAGCTAAGCTAAGGGTGCCTCTTTATAGCACATAAAAGGTCTCCGACTGTTTCCTTTTCTTCTGTGTTAAGACAGGTTCTACAGAAATCGAAGTACGGGAGTCCTAACCTTCTAGCTTGGCTGCCTATTAAACAATGGCCAGTTAATATCCCTATCATGTTTCTAATAGCTTCTCTAATAAATCTTAATAAACTTTTAGATCAACCGCTGTTCCATTTCGTCCGTGTCTGTCTGTTAGTTCGCATGTTGTGAGGTTTTTCCAACTTGCATTTCCCTTTTTGATGGTTTCCCTACATAGTTTCCCTAAGTAGTTTACAAGCGGCTATAGGCATGGGTATCAGCGTCTTGTCCACTTGGAGGTTGAGCGTTGTACCGGTTCGAGCAAGTTCATCTGCCTTGCAGTTCCCTGCTATATTCCTGTGACGTGGCACCCAAATAAGTTTCACTTTGTAGTACTTAGATACGTCATTTAGAAATTTAAAACATTCTATGACTTTTTTGGACGAGTGTGTTTTAGATTCGTGCGCTTTTATTGCTGCTTGACTGTCCGAGTATATGAAGACTTCATTTGTGGGCAATACTCACGTTTTTATTACCGTCAGTTCCTCTTTTGTGACAGTGACTTCCGCCTGAAATACACTGCATTGATCAGGTGGACGAAATGATTAACTAACTTCGAATTCATCAGAGTAAACTCCTCCTACTACTCTGCTGTCGAGTTTTGAGTCATGTGACGAAGGATTTATTTAAGTTGATATACTTCGTCTTACAGAAATCCGTTGTCCAGGAATGCAGGGAAGTTTTTCAAAATTGAAGAGTGTCTTCTCTGGTTTGTTCCGAGTAGACTGATTTCTCTTAAACTGAGAGCTGGCTTGGCAGCTGTTTGCTTGCCGAATTGTTCTATTGGTAAAGGTTAATTATAATATTTAGTGCTCGGACGGATAACATATCGGAAGGGGTGGTCCGCCACGGCAGAACTGGCATACCGCGGTAAGGCATTTAATACAACCGACCTTGCCTGGCCATCGGAGAAGCCGTTAGAGACTAGTTATTTCGCACTGCCAGCCGTGCAGCTCTCGGTACGGGTACGTCAACACCTTAGCTTAAAGTGCTGACAAGGTTATACCGCCTTGTCACCAGTAGACAGAACCTCGTTAGCGAAAGCAGGGAGTATCAAGCCCAGGACATCAGAGGGAGTGGCTATATTGTTCGCATCACTTTCCGGTTTGATGGGAAACATATATTCACATATCGAAAAATAAATGCCCCGAAATTGTATACCAGATTTTAATGAATGAAAAACAAAAATAATTCGAATAATATTTCTGCTTTGTAAGATCATTTTAACTCCTCAACCTCAACCTCGCCTTAGGTACTGTAATAAAACTCCGTGGTCAATTAGAGATATAAAATTTTGTTACATGGGGTCATACTACAAACATAAATGAAGGTAAAAAACAGAAAACTCAAGTTGAAAAGTCAAAGCAGGTGACAGTTAGTGCTGGATCCAACAATTTTGCTTTGGTAGTATAAATTCCAACGTCCATCGAGCACGCTCTGGTAGACCAATCGCCGAAAATGACGATGAAATTTCGGAAGCCGTAGCTTTGAACTGGCATATGCGCTCTTTCGGTTTATTGCCTAGAAATGCAAGATTAGCTAGCAAGAAAATTAGATATCAGTCGGATAATTCTAACATTTTCATAATCCTAATCCTAATTTCATCCTCGCAGAACAAATTCAAACAACATTTCAATGATTACCAATAATTCAAGTAATAACTGCAGCTTAGTGAATTGCATGAATCGTTCCAGTCAACTTATTGCCATTGATGACTCAATTACATCCGGATGGGGCAAGCATGTGAAATTTACAACAACACAAAACCACCCGCATTGCGTGAGTGAATAATGAAACTAACGTGTTTATGCACAACACCTCTCCCCAAAGACTAGTCTCCCACTGCGCATTCTACAAACCTCTGCACATATCTTTCTGCAACAGTGTAAATTGAAATGTTGCAGCAACACAAAAAACGTGCACACACACACACACGAAAAAATATCAAATAAAAATTTGAATTGTGTGACAAGGCAAACGACCAACATCATCGTCGGCATCCACCCGCACTGCTGGCAGTCCAACAAAAACCGTTCAACTTGCTGACTGATGGATCGGTCGCCTGTAGCCTGTCGGCTAAAATGAAAGCATGCGAACGCACCGCAGGACATCCGCTACAGTTGCAATGCCAAAACGAGATTTCATTAAAGCGTTGCTGCAAATAATGAACGCATGCAAGTAACGCTTAGCTGAGAAATGGGAAATCGGGTGTGTTGGACAAAAAAAAATTTGCCCACATTGCCAACAATGAACCGTTCGGTGTGCATCATTTAAGTGCATCATTGTTGGCGATTCTCTACGCTGCCACCAGAGTTGGTAAAATATTTTGGCTTCTCGTAGCACGCCTATTTACAAGGCTACCCTTGCATGGGCTACCCATGTACTTATGTGTGTTGGTGTTGGTGTGCGCGCGCATTTGACTCATTTCACTGCCAATTGGCGAAGCGAATTGGGAATTTTACGCTCAATTGGAAATGCGATATGCGAAGGTGCGCATGCGAAAACACCTCTGCTCCTACGTTCGCAGTCTTGGCTAAAGCTGCCGCTCAGCTTATCCACACGTTGGGCTACACCTACAGTATGTGCAATATGTACGTGTATATGTATGCTTACATACACAAGCAATTAGACTCTGTGTGCATGTTGGTGTTTGCTACTATACGCTTATTTCATTTTATGGGCGTGCAAAGCCCAATCGTTGGACGATCAATGCGCGCCAAATGATTTTAGGACTAAAGGAAGCCGCTACTTGTATGTGTGGCAAGTAGGGGCTTGATTGGTAGATAGGTGCTGACTTGTTTATTATAGTGCCAATTTGTGACTTGGCGAGCAGACAAAGTCAGAGTTGTATGTAATTGCAGTGCCCCAGAGTGATTACGCAGATTGCAAAAGGTGCCAAATTTGACAGTTGAGGCAGTTAAAAGGCTTGTGAATGTAAAAAAGTATTTGCAGGCACCTTGGATTTTTTTTGGTTTTTTTTAATGTGTACACTTGCGCTCACATAATTAAGTCACACTTTTTTCTTACAACATTTGTCATGCAACACTTTTTTCGAACATTTTTATAGAAAAACATTCATTCACTCAATTACGTAAAAGTTTAACAAAACTAAGAAAAATGTCGTCAAAATTTTAAACCTGAAATCTGAGTAGTCAGAAAACTTCCTAGTGTATAGTTTTATAGCTTTTATGGCGCATTCAGTTAAAGTCAATGAACATTTTTGCAAAGATTATTTAAGGCGGGCATCTTATCAGTCGGCTTCAAAAAATCGATTTTATTTTTATTTGGTCTTCTAATTTTTTTTACATCAAGTCGATAATATGATGTCATGTAAATGGCCGCCGCCACAGTTGATTGCCATTTGAGCCCTTTTTATGGCATTTTCCATCACTTTGGCCAAAACTTCCGGCGATAGGTCCTCACATTCTTGACGGATATTGTCTTTAAGAGCTGCATGAGTCTGAGGCTTGTTGACATAAACCCGCGACTTCAAAAAGCCCCAGAAAAAGAAGTCTGGAGCGGTCAAATCAGGCGATCTTGCTGGCCAGTGCAAATCGCCAAAACGGAAGATTAGGCGCCCGGAAAATGCATCCTTCAGCGTATCGGTTGTGGCACGTGCACTGTGTGCCGTTGCACCATCCTGTTGGAACCACATGTTTTCCAATCCCAATTCATCAAGTTGCGGCAAAAAGAACTCGTTGATCATTGCTCTGTAGCGCTCACCATTCACAGTAACCGTTTGGCCCGCGACGTCTTCGAAGAAAAAAGGTCCGATGACTCCTCCAGTGAAAACGGCACACCATACAATGACTTTGAGCGGGTGTAATGGCTCTTCGTGGGTTACACGCGGATTTTCAATGCCCCAGTAGCGTAAATTTTGCTTATTTACGTACCCGCTAAGATGGAAATGGGCCTCATCACTCATGATTATTTTTGATGAAAAATCATCTTCCTCTTGGTGGTGATTAAGGATGGCTTGCGCGTATGTTAGACGCGATTGGCGGTCAGCAGTTAACAGCTGCTGCACCGTCTGGACTTTGTACAGAAACATCTTCAAATCTTGTACCAAAATTCGCTGTAAAGACCGTCGACTGATACCCATTTGCGTGGCACGTCGTCTGGTCGATGTCGACGGCGCTTCCATGACATCCTCGGCTACAGAACGGGTACTCCGGGGTCTGCCACGCCTGGCAGCATCTCGTGTTGTGCCAGTCTCTTCGAGACGAGCGGCTAAACTTCGCAATGTTTCACCAGTAGGCGTTGGACGGCGAGGAAATCTGCGACGAAATTCATGTTGTGCCAAAGTCACCGACCGATTATTGGTCAAATAAATAATCAGCAATATTCCGCGTTCTGGAGCAGTGCAGCGTAACATTGTTTGTTAACGTGTATTTCGCATGTATTTACTACACAAATGTGTATAGCATTTTCTGATAGGAGGATTACTTTAGCGCCACCTGTTATATGCGGGAAAGCCTGCTGAATACAACAATATTTTTCTTTTGTGTTTCACAGCGCGTAACGAGAAGCTGTGCGAGATCCCTCATATGTTCGCCATTTTGCTTTTTTATCTATGTTAAAAAATTGTTTATTACTCTTCAATCATGCCTTCAAAAAAATTCAAAAGATTATTCCTGTGTCGCTTCTTTCGCCTCGAAAAAAAAAAATTGAGAAAATCACCTTTTTTTGAAGCCACTGATGAGAGGCCCCCCTTAAATATGTAGAAGAAAATGCTCTAAATCGTATGCAAAAAAAACAAAAATTACAAAATTCAACGGGTTTATCGGTTGGTGCGTGACTACTAGGTTCGAATCTTCGTGCATGAAACAGCAAAATGGTAGAAAGCAAGTCTTTCCTAATAGCCGTCGCCCCTTGTCAGGTTATGGCAAACCTCTGAGTGTCTTTCTGTCATGGAAAAAATCTCGTCAGAAAAAACCATTTGCGTTCGGAGTCGGCTTAAGGGGACAGATACCTGTAAAATTTGAAAAATTTGTTTTCTTTTTTTCATAAAATGTTAATATAATCCTTTAAGAATATGTCAAAAAAAAAAATTAGAACGTAAATTTAAGTATTTCTTATATTAAAGATCGTCAACCGTGCTGACTCTAACCTTTGCGTTCGAGCGCTGGGAGAGATATCGTTACGTTGTGTACTTTAGACGCGTTTTTCTCAAAACTATATTTTTCGAATAGGCGTGCACGATAACTCGAAAAGTTATTCACCCATCTCCCTGAAATTTTGCACACATCTTTTCTATGATATTACTATCTGTATGAATTTAAGTTTTCCAAAATTTTTCCAAAAAAATTTTTTTTTAAGCAAAAATAGTAGGAAAAGTCGCCCCAAAATTCATTTTTTTAAGCATTTTATTTCGCAAATTTTTCTTTTCTATTTGTTTTTAATTCATATAGAAATTAAGACATTAATAAATAAAAAAAATTTTGCCATTTTGTATTCAGATCACTGACGCCGATGCTACAATGCCCGCCGATTGAGAAGCCCCGCTGCGACCTTTCTGGAAGAATTGAGGGTAGGCACATCCGCCATTTTAAATTACTAAAAAAAAAAATTTTTTTTTTATTATTCTAATGTGTAAATAAACTGTATGCCAATTTTGAAAAAGATATATTTACTTCTTCAGGGAAAATATGGCCGTTTACAGGTATCTGTACCCTTAAAACGGTTGGTACCACCATTTCTGGAACAACATAAGGACGCCCGCCACAAATAGAAGAAGGAGCTCGGCCAAAGACCTGGCAGAAGTTTTTTTTTTATTTTATTATTTTTTATTTATTTTAATACGAATTATTTTATTTATTTTAATCTGAACCCTTAGAAAACGTTCAGGTTGGCAGTTTAATAGCCCATTCAGTTCTATCCAATGAATATTTTTTTGGAGCTCTTTTACGTGGAAGAAACTTTTCAACATCGTATTCGAAAGCCAACGAAATTTTTAAGCAAATTCAGACTTAAACTGTATTATGCTACAACCGAATGTTCTAAGAAATTGCGTGTCCAGAAGTTTTCTATAAATTTGTATTAAATTAAAAAGTGGAAAATTTTGAGGATAATTTTCAGAAATTCGTGACATTTTTGTGAATTTTCTAAAGCATTTATCAACTGCACAACAGGCTTGCCGCAAAAACAAATCTACGGAGATGGCGGATCATGAGGTAATGAGAACAATAGAGGGATCTCCGAACAATAGAGTGGCCTCTAGGAAATAAATAGTATATCATGGCAGCTTTCCGAGACATAGAAGGCACATTTAATAACGTCAGCGCTGATGCTATCCAACGGGAGCTAATAGACTTGTGGATGGAAAATTGTATCAGCAATTAGATCATCTCTGTGCTAGAAACCATACCGGTATAGATGCAAACAATCTTATGAGGTTTCTAAATCGCACAGACAGAATATATAGGTGTAAAGTAATAATCGTATAGCCTGTTGGTAGTGAGATTGGGGCAACAAAATGGTGAGGAAGCACTAATTGGATTCCTAATTGGATTTCACATCGCGTTCAGTTGATGTGTTTTTTTTTTGGTGGGTGAGGCAGGGCGAAATTCTCTCGCACTTACAGTGACCGTCGTCTTCTGCGTCGAGTGGTATGGCCACTAAAACAATCCTTCGTCTGCTTCTGGGGGACACCCTTTCCAGGACTACATTCTGTATTCGGGAAGGCCCAAAATGGCATCCGTAAACTATGCGTTAGAGGTATCCCCGGAAGTAATCGCGGCCCGAGAGGAACTGAGTTAAGAAGAAGTTCACTTCCCCAAAATTCTTTTGCACCTATTCGACTATTGATGGAATAAGTTGGTGTCCCATCAGCTTCGCCACCGCAGCATGGTTTGGCATCTCCGTTCCGCGACGCTAGTGATGACGTGTTTCTTCCTGGAGTCCCGCGCATCCATTCGTTTCCAGGGGCATGAAATCGACGGTTATCCCCCCGCTCATCACAAAGACTGCAGCGCCAGAGACAGTTGGGTAGGCTGAGGCAACTCCAGGTGCCGCTGTTCGTTGCACAGCTTCCATTGCTTTGCGCTTGGCTTTGTAGTTTAGCACAATTCCCCATGAAGAAATGCGTTTGTGGCCGCCATAATTAGCCTTAGTTTTCTCTGTGTTGGCCTACCGATGGCGTCACTTTTTGAATATTACAAATGGGCACATGATACTAAAAATTAATTGTAATTAAAATATTTAATAAAAAAAAAATAATTTTTCCGAAATTATCCACTTATAAGTGTAAATATTTTCGATTTTAGCGCCATGGATTACTATTCAGGTGCCGCTTGGAATCTCCGTTAATAGAACACCAAAATAATAGAAATTTTTTTCTATTAGCGGTTGCCCCTTGCGAGGCAGTGCAATGCTCCGCATGTATTTCTGCCAGAGGAAAACTCCTCATAAAATAATAAAAAAATATCTGCCGTTCGGAGTCGACTTAAAACTGTAGGTCCCTCGATTTGTGGAACTACATCAAAACGCACACCACAAATAGGAGGAGCAGCTCGGCGAAATATCTAGCAGAAGCGTGCGCGCCAATTATTAATTTTTTTTTAAGCATTTTTTTCAGCCAAATATGTAGCCTTTTTTACTATAAAATAAGCAGAATTTTAACCTGGGATGGCTTTCATGGACCATTATTTATACGCAATTTTTTAGGGGCATTCTAAACCAAAAATGAATAAGCAAGGGGTTGTCTAAAAAAATGAAGAAACGCTGACAAGCTGTGCCGTTAAGCAAATCTTCATTGAACATTTGAACTCTGCCATATTCCATATATAATGGCCTACAAAGGCTACTCAAATAAATAAATAAGACGAGTTTCACACACAACTTCTTCCATTCAATATCCACATCGACACGCCCTTTATGGAAAACTACTTATATATTTATACTAAATCTTACCGAAAATCCACCAATTATCCACGCCGCAACATCAAAAGGCCACACAGCTAAGGCAATGTGAGTGAATTTTTGAATGCACTCAAACTCCATAACTGGTTTAATTGCCGCATGCATGGCAAAAATCTACTTCTTATATACTTTAAGGTGTACATACGAGCATATAAATAGGTGCATGTGTGTTACCACCAATGGTTGCTACCAACAATGATGAACGCTAAGGATGAGCTTAAGTAGACAGAATAATGCAGACAAATGCAGAGAAGCATTAAACGAGAATGAACAGAATGGCTAACTTAATGGAGGAGAAGGAATTTAAGAAGCGCTCAAGTAGATTATATGCATGTGTACATATATGAATATAAAAGCATATAAAATAATAAATACAAAAAAAAAAATATGTGTGAAACTCCGCCTATTGATTAAATACAACGTAGAGGACCCCTGCAGGGAAAATTACTAGTTAGAATAGGACCAGTACACTTTCATGTTTTACCTTTTTTTGGTGTTTGTAAGTGGCATTTTTAGCACTGTTTTCTCCTACGAAACGTTAATTGTCCGGTCATGCATCAAAATACCTTTTAAAATACCAGCTCAGACTAGCCAAACAAAGTCTATTATGGTCCTAAAATGGAAAAATTTAGGCAATTGAAAAAATATATATTATAAAATATCCATTTTTCCTTTTCAACATTTCTAACTACTCTACTGCATATTAAAAGCGTATACCTAAAGAATTTTCTATTTTTTTAATTAAATATAACTTTTTCCAAGTACAGTAATTGGTGAAACTTATACTGGCTCAAACTTATACTATAAGTAAATGCTAAACAATGAAAACAAATCAATCAAAATCATCAAAAAACAAATAAAGAAATAAAATTTTATGTATTCACTTTGCGATCATAAATTAATTAATATGTTTTGAATTGATATTTTATGTGCCCGATTGCTGCCGCTACAATTTTTAATCTTTTACTCTGCTTCGCAATAGGCGAAGTAACTGACGCAAAAAAGGCTTCATACTTAACAGAACAGCACAACCATACGAGTACGCGAATGGTATTGCGATAACCAGCAGAAACTTTAATGAATTATCAAATACTCTCCGTGATATATAGAAGAGCCAACCGGTAAAATTGTATTGAGAATTAACGAGGAAAAAATAAATCTATGTTGATATCCAGAGAAAACGACCTGGTACCTGGTACAATCCAAATCAGGGCATATGAATTTGAAACGGTGAAAACTTTCACGAATCTGGGGTTTAAACTAAGCCACGACAGCGCAATGCCCATCAGAATCGACGAGAGAATATAAGCAGCATATAAAATATTCTACTCACTAACCAAACTTTTTGAATCGAAGCTGCTGAATAGACCCTTCAAAATTTCGATGTATAAGGTTGTCAAAAAAGTCTTGCGGTATTTTTATTGAATTTTCAATTGTTCATAAAATTGGTTATAATAATGCGATTTAAGTCAAATATGCGCCGTTTTGTTCGATGACGAGTTCCCAACGAGATGCCAACTTCCTAATGCCCCTTTTATAGAAGCTCGCTTCCCTATTGTCAAAAAATTCGGACAGCCAATTTTCACAGGACTCTCTTGTGGACAACTTCCGACTAGCAAGCTCGTTCGCCATGGACAGAAATAGGTGGGAATCACTTGGTGCGAGATCCGGACTATACGGTGGATGCAAAAGAACCTCCCATCCGAGCTCCCGGAGCTTCTGGCGCGTCACCAAAGATGTGTGTGGCCTGGCGTTGTCCTGATGGAAGACAATTCGGCCTCTGTTGATCAAAGATGGCCTCTTCTGCATGAGTGCTGCATTCAAGCGGTCCAGTTGTTGGCAGTACAGGTCCGAATTGAGCGTTTGGCCATAGGGGGACAGCTCATAGTGGATGATTCCCTGCCAATCCCACCAAACACACAGAAGAACCTTCCTGACCGTCAATCCAGGCTTGGCCACCGTCTGGGCAGCTTCACCGCTTTTCGACCACGACCGTTTGCGTTTCACGCTGTGCGGTGGAAATGGAAACTGTATCGGGTCCATAAACTGCACAAATTTTATTGGCAGCATGAGATGCATTTTTGCCTTTATCGTAGTAGTACTGTAAAATATGCCGTATTTTCTCTTTATTTTGCTCCATGTTTCCGACGCTATAACTCACGAACGACTAAAAGCAAACAACAATTAATCAAACACGTGTTAGCACGTGAAAAGAGCTTTCCAAAAAGCTCTAGCGTGAACCGATGCGACGAGTACAACTAGAACTACCCGCTTGCAAAGACAAGCTTGCGGAAATACCGCAAGACTTTTTTGACAAATCTCTAGTCCGAGCAGTTCTTTGCTACGGATCGGAGTCTTGGAGAATAACGGGAAAACCCACAAACAAACTCCAAGTTTCGAGAGAAAATTTTTTAGGCTGCAGTCAAAGACAAAAGCGAATGGCGTATAAGGTGAAACTTTGGTTCATGACTTTTAAGAGGGAAAAATGTTCTGCACTTCATCAAAGCGTAGAGACTAAGATGGCTAGGCCATAACATGAGAATGGACCCAACGGGAGCTGAACGCAAAATAAGTGACGCTCAAAGATTTGCAACGAAAACTAGAAGCAGAATGGATAATCGAGAGCAGATGCAGCGGGAAACAGACTGGAGTCTTAAATGACAATCAGGCTGCACTGAAGGCCCTGGAGAACGCGAGGCAAACCTCAAAGATTGTTCGAGAATGTAAGAAGCAGCTTAATTCTCCCGCAAGACAGAAAAGGCTTATACTTATATGGGTTCCAGGACACTTCGGTATTCAAGGAAACGAAATTGCCGATGAATTGGCCAACCGTGGATCAGCGGTTCCCCCACAAGGGCCAGAGCCAATAATCGGAATCAGTTCTGCAGAGACCAAGAAGTGGATCAGTGATTATGTAGACAATCTATTATACATAAAGAGCGATGGTCCGGTCAAGAACGCTGCAGAACTGCAAAGTGTTTTGTGACAAGTCCGAACAGAAAACAGTCAAACTTTTTACTAACACTTAGAAGCAAAGACGGCTGCAGTCGGTATTATTAGAAGACACAACCCTTGGGGTCAGCAGATGACCACAATTGAAACCATTGAGTACTGGATTCCCCTATCTTTCTTAGAGGAGGTGGATAGCACTGAGCACTTTCTCTGTGATTGTCCTGCCTTTGCTAGACCACGGCTACGATTTTTGGGTTCCGATGCCGTGAGACTGATTAATATTCGTTCTCTCAAACTGGAGGATATTTACAGATTTGCCAAAGCATCTGGAAATTCTCACAGGACTAACTATCCCTATCTCTGTCTCTATTCTTTCCTATCTCTTTCTCTGATACTTTTCTTCTTCCCTCCCTGACTATCTACCCACTTTCCTGAGCTCTAAATACAATGGGCTTTTTAGCATGAGTGTTTTAGGAGCCACCAAATTTTTTGGTGCTCCTTGGCTCGACCTTGTCAAATTTCAAATTTCAAGAAGAAGACCGAAATATAGATGGATTGACGAACTAAAAGATGACATAGGGAAACTAAAGGTCAGCAACCGGAAGGAATCCACCGAGGATCTGGGCAAACGGAGACATTTGGTGCAGCAGGCCAAAACTTACCGAAAACTGTAGCGCCAATTGTTAATGATGATGATTGCTGCAAGGATTTTTCTGGCGCTGGCCCGTTTTTGGAAAGCCTATTTTTTATGCAATTAAAATGTTCTTTTTAATTATATTTGTGGTTCATCGGCGCTGATAAAGCTTATTATAGATTCTGAGATAAAATGCATTAATTTAATTTAAAATCAATTTAAATTTATTTTATTTACATTTATTTTCATATTATGTAAAAGTTTACTATCAAAAAAAATCCGCATATAAATTTGTAGGTATCTTCTTTCAGGCTCCTATACCTGTGAGTCCCGTATATGCTGTGTTCCATTATTTTAATGGAGCTTAACACGCTTTTAAGATTTAGAATGCTGAAGCAGATTCTTTATGGCAGAAATTTTGCAAAGATAAGCTTAATACATACTTTATACTCCCTACTTTCTTTAGGAACGAAGGAGATATACTTTATCATAAAGGGTTTTCCAATAACAGGTGTTATTTTGAATAGCCCGCTATTTCGGTAGATATCACTTTTGAAGCTGTCATTTTTTGATATTTGACAAGTAGAAACTGGGATATCAATAGAAATGGAACGATGCACGCTTATACAACGCATTGAAATTATTAAAATTCACTATAAAAATGGTGAAAATTTGGCAGAGACGGTGAAGACGTGAAGCACCTTCTCGAACCGCAATACAGAAATTGGAGAAAAAATTCTAGCTGTTGGGACAAGTTAGTGATGTGAAGAATAAAACCCGTGCACGGCGCTCAAGAACAGCCGAAAATCGAAAATATTACCACTATAGCCGAAAGAGTTGAAGAAAACCCAGGATTGTTCATTCTTTGTCGTTCTTTGGAATTAGGCATTCCGTATTTTGCATAAAGATTTGGGTCTCAAGGCTTATAAAGTCCAGTTAACACAAGAACTCAAACCGGCTGAGCATCGACAGCGTCGTGCCTTTGCTGATTGGATCGTTAAAATGCATTAAAATTGATCCGGAATTCCATCGAAAAATCATCTTGAGTGATGAGGCCCATTTTCACCTCGGTGGCTTCATCAGCAAGCAAAATTTGCCGATCTGGGGCTCAGAAAATCCAAGAGTTATTTTCGAAAAGCCTCTCGATCCTCAACGTGTGACTGTTTGGTGCGGTTCATGGTCCGGCGGAGTCATTGGACCTTACTTTTTCGAAAATGAAGCTGGAGCAACAGTTACGGTGAATGGATTGCGCTATCGAGAGGTGATTAACGATTTTTTATGGCCGGAATTGAATGGTATTGATCTGGGCAACGTTTATCGATTAACGATGGATATTTTATCAAAATAGCACCTCTTATTGGAAAACCCTTTAGTACGGTTTTTCGTCACCACCTTTTCATTCATATTCGTCAACAGCAAAAAAAGGTGTAATCGCCCTTCCGTGGAATTTTGCTGAACCAAGTTTTCTGGAACTTTTTTTTGTTCTTCATGCCGACATTACCGAAATACAAAGTGGTGCAAAATTAATCATCCTATCGGAAGATTTATAATTTTTGCAAATGGTCGTCGTACGTCCATCATATTTGACTCTTGTGAGCTAAACAGCTGCAGTCTACAAGCAGGCAAGCAATGGAGCGCGCAAAGGTCCAAATAAAGATTCACTTGAAATAATATTTTTAATTTAGTAAAAAAGTTGCTAAAAACAAAATTGGTTGACTAATTTTGCGCCACATTGCATAGTTACACATTGAAGGCGGAAAAAATATGTATGCGCCTTGATGAATAAATAAATATTTGCCGAGAAGTGTATAAAGTAATTTTTTTTAGCAAACTTCAAATATCAAATACCAAAAAGGCTTGTAAATCAATTGATTAATTGCCACGCACAAACGAGCACATACGAGTAATATAATTTTTATTATGTGATAAAGAAAAAATTTTAATACTATTAATGGGTTACAAAACAATAAAGAATACAAATCAAAGTCCAGCTCATTCATGCCAATTTCGAAATTCCCATTTCTCTACAATGTCGCTTATCATCCCGCACTGTAAATCGGCTCCATCCACTTCACACAAATTCTAGTTAACCACCTTCGCTTAATTAAAATTATCTTATCTTGCTTAACAAGCCACTAAACAGCTACAATATTTTGGGCAAAAAAAATATAACAAAAAAACCAAATGAAATAAAAAAAATCGGGCACCTAAAATAGCAAAGCCATAAAAGAAGAACAAGACGGAAGGTACGACAAGTCAGATAATAAGCAAAATTGGCACACTAATAAGAACTGGAACTGCAGACATTCATACATACGCGCACACACATACAACACAAATATACGTGTGTGTGTGTGTTTGCATACGAAAGCATCCAGTTAAGGTTAGCGTTGAAACAAAAGTATGCGATTTACCTACTTGTAAATCCCTTTGTGTCCGGCAAATTTTGCCGGCATTCATGGCCGATGGCGATTCCCTGCGACTCGCATTACCATAACAAGGCAACTCCGCTGTCTGGGAGTATCTTGCCATACATTTTATTAGCTGTTTTATGGGACAACATCTTTAAACATTGTGGCAAGGAAATTAACATTTTGTTAAACTGTCACATTTATTGTGGCAATGAAATGTTGAAAGACCAAAATAATGGAAAAGAAGCTGAAGATAACGCTGCTGCTGCTGCTGCAGCTGTTGCTGGTGTTGTAGTTGTAGATGGATCTAGAAACTGAAGATTGAGTTGATAGCAAAGGCACAATTTTTATGAGTAAAATTAAAAATGAGCAGTGAAGAGTTAATGATGAGATAATTACTTAGGCAAATTTAAGCGGTGACCATGGCGGGTGGATTTGTGCGTTACAACCATTCGGTTCGTCAAGCCTGCGATGCTTTTTGTGCATATGAAAGAAGACAATTTTTCATCGTTTGCCATTCGGTTGGTTGGGTTCGTTGGTATGGTGAGTGTGCAACATCATCATCTTCATCATCATCATTTCCTTTATCTCCCATTGGAGCATAGGACCTCGGTTGTACACCAATTTGCGCTAAAGGCCCGCCGCAATTGATAGATGGTATATTAAGGGGGGAACCTGGTTTATGAGGTCTAAAAATTGCATCTCTTTGCGATTTTTTTTAAGGAAAAAATTAATTTAGCACTGCAAAGTTTTTTCTATCTTTTAATGAACATTTAAAAAGTATAAAAAGTTTTTGTATTGGTTAAAATAAGTTGGAAAAAATGTTTAACATAGAAATTAGTAGAGCGCTGCAACGCTGGGGTTTCCTACTGGCGTACAAGATACAGCTCGTAATTATTATCTGAAGCAAAAAATTCAAATGGATTTCTAATTATCATGATTTTTTTATTCTAGGTGAACTAAGAAAACTGAGAGAAATTCCAAAATTTTAACTTTTTGGATGTTTTAAAGAAAAAATGCCTTTCTATAAAAAAAAAATTCACTTCAACTTGGTATAAAAATCTGGAAATTTTTTTTGTATCTATTTTGTTAGTTCAAATAGTAGAGAATTTAATACTGAAGGGAACAAGCTATGATTCATTTCAAAAGGTTCATAAGTTTTTTTTCATTCATGTACGCCAATTCAAAGAAGTCATAAAAATGAAAAGTCGAGAAAAGAAGATTAAGTTTGTACTATAGCTGTCCGGTCACAGCGTAACTACCTAACGCTCGCCTACCTTTGGCTTTGTATCTACGGAAATATTGAGAATTAGGCTCTGGAATTTTGTGTGAATATTCTGAAATATATTAGGAATCGCTTAAAACGAAAAAAAATTGATTTTTTTGACCTTATAAACCAGGCTCCCCCCTTAAGACTTATAATATAATTTAAGGATGAAAATTTAAAAAAAAAAGTGCGTGTAGCGTAGTACACATAACAGAAGTGCAAATTTCAAGGCAGACAAAGAAAGAGGGAGAGACCCGAGAGAGAGAGAGAAAGAATATATATCTAAATAAATTCACAACATTTGCAGAGAATACAAATAGACAAAATTTACAAATATAAAATATTGGTTTAAGGTAAATCAACACTTATTTTATGTTGTATTTCAATTTATAGTTTATGTATTCGACGCCAAAGTACATTAATGATGTCGAAAATGAGATCTGATAAGTTCCTAACACCATAGAAGGCATCTATGGACATAGGAAAAGACGTGAGTCGGTGGACAGCTAGAAGAGCACTGGCTAAGATTGAATATGTGGCAAGTGTGAAAAAAATAAACCAGCTCTATCCGAGAAGAATGTCAAGGCTCGATTGAAATTTGCCCGGGAACACAGAAACTGGACTCTAGATGACTGGAAACGTGTTATCTGGTCAGATGAATCCAAGTTCAACCGTTTTCAGTCGGATGGCAAGCAATACTATTGGCCCGGCGACAAGCTTCAAAAACACCATGTGAAGCAAACCGTCAAGCATGGAGGAGGCAATGTCAAAGTTTGGGGATGCTTTACACATTGGATAATTACAAAAAATTTATGGTATATTCTTAAAAGAAGACTACCTCAATATTTTGCAAACCCAACTATCAAATTTTCTGGACAAGTGTGCATATCCCGAAAAGGAAATTACTTTTCAACAAGATGGGGACCCGAAGCATACTGCCAAAATTGTCCGCGAATGGTTAAAAAGCCAAAATTTTAAGTTGATGGAGTGGCCAGCTCAAAGTCCCGACCCCAGTCCGATTGAGAACCTGTGGTCAATCGTGAAGCGACGGCTCGGGCAATATCAATCAGCGTCATCCAACCTAGACGATCTTTGGAAGCGTGTAGAACTGGAGTGGAACCGAATTCCAAAAGAAACCATAGAGAAGTTGGCCGAGAGTATGCCAAACCGAATAAAAGGTGTAATAGCTAATAAGGGTCTGTGGACAAAATATTGATTTCATATCATATTTCATTTTGTTCACTAAAGGTGCAAAATTGTTTGGATTTTTTTGTTTGAAAATTTTGCTGATTCTGTTTTGTTTTTATCATATACGGCAATTTGTTAAGAATTAAAGACATATTACTAGAACAAAAGGTGTTTGAAGTGAAAACTTCTTTAGAATCGTTGGGAGTGGTTTGAGACTCGATGAAACGAAAAAGCGACACCAAAAAGAAGAAGAAAAAAGATATACATATATATGTATGTATAGAAAATGCTTCATTACCAGGCACACAGAAGGATGGCATGCACAAATTTAAATTTGTGAATTTATATATGTATGTATATATGCGGATATATGTATATATGTTGTGTGTATGTACATATGCGCCTCGACACAGCAAAACATACGGTAAAATTTCTCAAGAAATCCAGCGCGCATTCATAGGCACAGCGCACATTCATAGGCACAGCATTGC
This sequence comes from Anastrepha ludens, assembly GCF_028408465.1. Taxonomy (NCBI): domain Eukaryota; kingdom Metazoa; phylum Arthropoda; class Insecta; order Diptera; family Tephritidae; genus Anastrepha; species Anastrepha ludens. The sequence goes on from NC_071499.1 coordinate 12,069,611, forward strand.
ATGTACAGTAGGGCGGGTCGATTTAAAAATCGCTCATTGCTCTATGAAAATCGTATTCTAGGGATCAAAATAAGAAACTGTGCCGAAGGAACCATACCTCTAAAACGAATTCTGATGTCCCCCAATTTCAAAATATCACCATTTTTGGCCTTTACATGAAAAAATCAGCTAAATGGCTATGTGTTTTCTTTATTTTTATTTATTTATAATATTATCTATTTTTTCTCTTAAGAAATTTATTTAGTCAGAACATATGTAAATGAATGAATGTGAGTTATAGAAAAGAAACTAAAAAGTTCGACCCATATTGGGGGATATCAGAAATCGTTTTAGAGGTATGATTTTCACAGAGAAATGGGCGATTTTTTTGCCTTCCCACAAATCGACCCGGCCTAATGTACAGTAACCTTGAACAGGCAGCTGCGGTTGTCGAGCATTTAGAAACATATATTTACATACATATATGGGTGCAAACATATTTACGGAGCCGCGGGCACTCGACTTGACATGAATTGAATATTGGCAAATAATTCTACGCGAAATATTCCAATATTGACTATTTTCGAATAGTCGAGAAAATTAGCATATGGGCGGCTCGTTTTATGAATGAAAGTACTTGCTCTTAGAACTATGAGCTCGAATTTATAAATCAATTTTTTGATGATGGGTTTTTCTTGCACAGTACAATAGTTGAAACTATTCGGCGCCGCCGCGACTGTTCAGCGCTATGGCAACTAGGATGATGGCCGCTACGCCTGCGCCTATTAATGCATTTTGTTCTTGTAGTCGCTAGGCATAGAATTTTAGCTTTGGAAGACATACGCATTTACAGGAATAAAGTGAGTGGCCTGTGTGTGCGGTTGTATGTAGATGCATATGTGTATATTAATAAGCATTGTTTTGCTGGAAGTTCAGAACACAAATATGTATGTACTTACATAGGCTAGGCCATAGTATAGCATACATACATATGTATAAAAAATTCAAACCAAGCGTCCTACGAATGTTTGCGTGTATGTTAGTACGTCTGTGTATTATACGCGTTACGACGCTCATAATAGCAACCGCGTGTGCTGTATTGCGTCCGTATTTTTATATTCGTAAATATTTTCATTTCTAAATATTTACCGCAATTATGCCGAAAAATAATGCAGAAAAGTGTCGTGAATATCGATAGAAAAAACAAAAAGAAAATAAAACTAAAAACCAGATTGAGCAATGGAAAAACAGTTTTAATTGTGGCAATTTATATTTCACCGAATCAATCAATAAATAGCATCACGGAATTCATTCACGAAAATTTAATAAAGTATACACCAGAAGTATCGCGGATACTTAGAAAAGATTACGATAAAGTTCCAATGATTTTAAGTGGCGATTTTAACGTAAATTTTGCATTGAGCACAGCGGTTCCTTTAATGGACTTTCTCAATACAACATACAATTTAAAAATGTGTAACAATCGCACTGAATCGACAACACGATCAAAAACAACAATTGACGTGGTATTTCAAAGATATGTTGACAACATCGAAACCAAAGCATTTGTATCATATTTTAGCTATCATAAGCCACTCGTATCATTTGTTGAAATTGAAAAGATTGAGGATGAATAATAATAAAATGAATAAAATAAAATATGAACTTTATAGCAATATTATAATGAACCTATAATTATCCCGCTCCTAATGCTGCTTTCGCCTCATTCTCTCTCAGTTTGTTTTACGGAAGGTTTCACTTCTATCGCGTCTAACCGTTAGACTTTTATTTTTTTTGATTTGCTTCATTCGTTTGCATTTGATTGGCCCACAAAGTTGAGAATGTGAACTATGGAAACACTTTTGCTCCCTACTGTGTATGCGCGAGCACAGCGCTCCCTTCTTGCTTCCGCTTACTTTTGTCTTCCACCAGTCGATTTTTCGAATATTGCACTTACAAAAACAAAATACCTTGATTGACGTAAAAGCAGCAGCAAGCGCAATGCGAAGGCCGCTTTGGCACCACGCATTCCGAAATGTTCTAGAACATAACAAGCCCAAAATCTAAGCCTAGCGACTACAAAAACAAAATACATTCGTAGACGCAGTCGCAGCGGCCATTATTCTTTTAGTCGCGACGGTGCTGAACAATTTAGAATATTATATGGTACAAAAACATAAAAAAAGGGAGACGTGAATAGCCTAAAGTGTATCTAAGATATATATAAGGTAAAGCTCTCTCTCTCCTTTTCCTCGACGTTTTATCCTTTTTCTCTCTCGTGGAACGAAAATGCCCGAAACGTTGCATGGCCTTGAAATTTTATTCTCCATTCTCGCTCGTCCATCGACGCCTAAGAAGTCTTGCTTCAAAAATATGGAATCACCCCGAACGGAAAACTTGCTATTTCCATTGAAACTGCATACAAATTTAGATAATAAACCCTGCTTAGGCTTTTTAAACTATCAAAATAAAAATAGCCAAAACACGTCTATCATCACAATGCTGAGCAGCTCAAACCATTGCATTTCGTAAGTGTTTTGCGGCGTTCGAAACAAACAGGCTTTTTGCATTGATTACAAAGTTCTTTGTGATAGCAAAATCTTTTCATTTCTGAAAGCCCACGATCAGCTGCAATGGAGAAAACCATCAGATTTTGCCTGGTGCGTATTCAATATTATTAATATAATATTATTATTAGGCTACTGCGCACTGCGACAAAAGTAGATCTATTGTACAAAGCCTGCTGAGGTACCCTATATTTTGAGAGTTTTTAAAAATTCCAGCACATTCTGGGGTTTATTATTCCATGGTTTATATGAAAGCACAGCAGTACCACCAAGGTGCTGTAGCCTTGTGCAGACCATTTACAAAAAATGTGTTCTGAACTTTCAGTGACCATTTCACAGAATCGGCATATGATGGTTTCAGAGAGACCAATTTTATTTGAGTGATATCTCAGGCTACAGTGGTCTGTAAAGTAGCCAGTTAAAAGTCATAAGTCTACTCTGCTGAGCGAAAGAAGCTCTTCAGAAATTCCTCTGCCTAGCGTTAGGCATTGTTTCACTTGTCGCTGACCGATAGAATTTCGCCGGTATTCATAGAACTTCTTCACCTCGTACCTCCCGAGAATTTTTTTGATGGCGTCCTTTGTAAGTCCACAAAAAAGTTCAGAACCTATTAGTGGCATATTTTCACCTGTTTTTGCTCGTTGGTTCGTTATTTCAGTTCCCTCGTGTCCTTCGTGTCCAGCAACCCAATCCAGTAATAATATATTTGAACACACATTTCCTAGCATATTAAGAAGGTTCCGACAGTCATATACCATATATGAGGTGATTGATAGAAGGGCTTTCAAAGCCGCCTGACTATCGGAAAGTATGTAAGTGGGAGTTCATCTCGTTTTTCTACGAAGGCATTCACATCTCAATGGCATATATGTATTTCTGCCAGGAATATAGTTGGGTAGAGACCCATTGGAATCGATTTTTTTTAATTTATGTCAATTGATGTGCTTTTGCAGTTTATTTCAAATGTTAGTTTAAATGCTCGATTTTTTTTTCTGTTATGAATATGACAATAATAGTAATAATCAGCTAAATTTTAATCGAGCATTACGAGCGAGATATTAACATTTTTTTCGTCAGTCAAGCCGCGATCAAGGTCTGGTGTATAACCAAACTAGCCGACTCCTGTAAGGAAGAGATCAAATATCTTATGTGTGCAGGTAACATTTCTCTGAACTGGGCTCCAGAGCAATGGAGCGTAGAGGAAAATGAAGTAGCCAATGAGGTTGCCAGCGAGGGGCTTCCGGAGAACCGGGCTCCACACAAACAGCGATAATTTTTACAATTATTTTATGTTCAGTGGCTTATTCAGAAATAGGTGAAATGTGTATACTTCCGTAGGAATTACTGTACAAATTTGTATTTTCTATGCAATTTTAACTTTGGTTTACTAGCGTTTAAGCTGTTTGGAAGGTATACAAATATAACAAGAATTTCGCTGATTTTTTTTTTTTTTTTGAGACTAGCACAGATATGAGAGACTAAATAATTTTTTTTTTTTTTGTAAAATTCAATTACGAAAAGCGGCTCTTTTGTGGAACTAAGTTAAAAAAACACCTACAAAATTTAACTTTTTTAGTTTTAGGTATCCTTTTTTGTATATCCATAACACCCTGCGAGTAATTTTACAGCGGAGGGGGTTAAAAATGTTACTCAAAGGTTAATTGTGAACAGCCCTCTACACACTTTTTCATACCAAACTTTAATTTTTCCTCTCCGTTGTCGTTTTTCCCACATCTTCTAGCCCTAGGACACTTTAAATATTGCCAAATTTATACCGCTTCGTACATTTTACATTTACATTTTTTTTGACAAATATCGCACCGCTTTGCTTCACTGCCTGCAACTGCTTGCTCTGCCCAAAAAGCTGTGTGGGTGTTTAGAAATCACACAGCAACGAGTGTGCGACCAAACACTTGGGTGGCGCGTGAATTGATGAATTTCAAGATTTGTGTGCCGTTAAAACAACAGTAAACACGCTTTAACGGGATTAGCTGATACAAAATTTATTTATTGACATTTGTCTTTGATCACTTCGCTTCTTTCTTCTGTTTTTTTTTTTGTTTTCATATTTGCAGCAAAGACAAATCTCGCGAAAGAAATCTTGTGGAAAAAAGCCATAATTAAGTGATACCAACAACACACTAAAAATATTGTAAATACGTGCGTATCTGCATGTATGTATGCATAATTTAATTTTTGCGAGCGGTAAAAGAAAAATTGTATTCAATTACCTCGCCTTCGGCACTCGCTTATTGTTTGGCTGCGTTTTGTAAAGGGTGGTTAAATTTCAAGGGCCGATGTTGAGTGTGAACCACACCTAAACGTCAAGTTTCTTTCTGCATTTTAATTGGCATTTTTCAATTTCAGACTAATTCAATTTAAACCATGGAAAGAGACATAATCAAGCCAGGCGTTAAAGTTATTCACGCTTATTATGAAAACGGGCGTTCAAATCAAAATGCATATCGCGCACTTCGTGAAGAAAATCATCTTCAGTGATGAGGCACATTTTCACCTCAGCGGATTCGTCATTAAGCAGAATTGCCACATTTGGGCGAATGATAATCCAAGAGTTATTGCCGAAAGGCCAACGCACCCACAAAGAGAGACTGTTTGGTGCGGTTTATGGGCCGGCGGCATCATTGGGCCGTATTTTTTTCCAAAAATGAGGCGGGTTAGGCAGTTACTGTGAATAGTGTTCGCTATCGTGAGATTATAACGAACCTTTTATGGCCCGAATTGGAAGATGTGGATGTGGACGATATGTGGTTTCAACAGGACGGTGCCAATTGTCACACAGCTAACGAAACAATGGCTCTTTTGCGCGAAAAATTTGATGGCCGAATAATCTCACGTCGCGGCGATGTCAATTGGCCGCCAAGATCATGTGATTTGACACCCTTAGACTTCTTTCTTTGGGGTTATTTGATAGAAAAGATGTACGTCGATAAGCCTGTAAGAATTCAAGAGCTAAAGGATGAGATAATTCGGCACATTAATGGCATAGAATCTCAATTATGCCTCAACGTCATTGAAAATTTGGACCATCGGATGGAGGTGTGCCGCCGAGGCCGCGGTGGTTATTTGGCTAATATTTTGTTCCGTACGTAATTGAGCTACACCAATATTATCACAATGAAGAGAAATGGTAATAATTTCTTAAAGAAATTGTATTTTATTCAAAATCAACACCGGCCTTTGAAACTTAACCACCCTTTAGATAAGGAACTATTTGCATTTGGTGATCTTTGGAGGTGTGCCGTCGAGGTCGCGGCGGCTATTTGGCCAATATTTTGCATTATGCGTAATTGATTCATACCAGTATTGTCATAGTAAGGAGAAATGACAATAATTCAAAAAAAAATTGTATTTTGTTTACAATCAGCACCGGCCTTTGAAACTTAACCACCCTTTACTAGTTTGGCTGCATTTTGTACATCAATTTTATTTGCTTCTACGGCGCTTGTTATTTTGTTTGTGTGTATGTGTGTGTATGAGTGTGCGTATGTGTGTACTCGATTGTATGTTTGTACGCTTCAATCGCTTTCACAACAAGGATTAATGACATGGAATAAAAAAGAAGTTAACAAGTTGCCTTTGCGCTGTTTCCGATAAATATTCGCCTTGTCTGCTTTTGTCCGCTAAAGTGGCATTCGCGCTGCCTTGTTAATATTGTTGTTGTTATTGCTCTTGTTGCCGCGCTGTGTTGTTACTTACTCTTATTGTCTTATTATTGCCGCCATCACCGTCGCCGTCGATTTCACATGCGAGCTTGGCGCCTGCGCAGCGCTTTTAATGAAACAAAGCGGGAATTTTAAATGACCACCATAAAGAACAATAAACAAAATCAGCAACAGCAAGCGACAACTACAACAACAACAACATTAGCAACCACATTAGTGTGAGTGATATAATTGCAAAACGAAAACCAAAAAAACAAAAATAAATTAATAAAATAAAATGAAATAAAATTAATGACAATAACAATCAACGCGCGAAATGCTTTCGATAAAGAAGCAGCGGTTTTGTTGTTGGCGCTCTTACCTGCCTGCCTGCCTGGCTGTCAGCCGATGTGTCCGCTTGTATGTTTATCCCTTTGTCAGCTCATTCAGCGGCGGCTGTTGGCATGTTTAACAATATCAATATGTTGTATAGCGGCATTTTTGCCTTTTGCCTTTGTACTCTCGCATAGCTGCTTGTGTGTCCGTATGTATGCAGTTTTACTGCTATGGCAATTCTTGTTGCTTTTGCTTGTCCGTAATTGGGTGCTCGACTTAATGGCATTTAAACTGCCTTATCGTTATACTTATTTAAATGATTTTGTTACTACAAGATAACGAAATCATATCTGAGAGCAATAAATGAGCAAATGAGCGGCAAGAGCTCAACACCACCGATATCGATGACCTGGTCTGTGTGTGTGCGTTCATGTTTGCCATCAAATGCCTGCACACAAAGCAACTGAAATGAGTTCAGAAAAGCAAGCGTGAGTGCGTGTGTGTGTGAGTATTAATGAGCTGTGTGAAATTTTCGAAATTGTTAAATGATGTGCTAATATACACACTTTTTCCATAATACGATGATAAGTGAGTATGCATTTATTTATGCAAATGAAGAGTTTTGCCACTTTTCTGAAAAGTTAATTGCTTCTTGAGTGGGACTGCTGATCACTCAGTGCGAAACAAACGACTTAAGCAAGCAACTCGTTGTCAATATGTGAAATTTTTAGTCGGGCTTTCACCTTAAAAAAAGAAAACAAAACAAAAAAAAGGAGACTTATTTTTCCTTACTCTAACTCAGGCGTGGGCCAACTTGCATGTGAACAAACCAAAAATATTACTACGATATTTTTTATTGAAATTCTTTTTGCATTAATTTTTAAGACTCATTACCAGAAAAACTAAGATTACGTCCACTTCATACAAACCTTGGACTATTTGAAAACTCTATTGAAGGATAAGAGAAGTACAGCGAAGCATTTACATATTAACCCCTTTGACACAATATACAACAATTTTTCATTCGCAGTTTTTCGCCACAGGGAAAACAGAGGAAATCGCATCTAAAAGAGAGTTCGGAAAATTAAAAATTAATATACTTTCGAACAGTCAATCAGTCTTCAAAGCTTTAGGGGTTATATACAGTTAAAAGGCCGGAAAAAAGCGATTTAAAAAAAAAAATTCTGAGAAAACGTTTAAATGTATTGATTTAAAAATATGTATGCATATTATGTTATCTTCTAACTGTATTTTAAGACTTAGTATTAGTAAAAATATTTATTTACGAAGGAGCTACAGGTGATCTCCGGGAGCTCTTCTCAAAAAAGATGTTTTGCGGTGATCACCATATCTCTGAACTGGATCCTCTGAAATTAAAAAACCAAACAGAGTTCGTTAAAGTAATGGATAATCTAGTAATTAAACGAAGGAATAAGCAAAATAATTTTTTTTTGCAAAATGGCGGCTTCTTAAAAAAAGTCGATTTCTTCCTTTAATTGTTTAAAAAAAAAATGTATCGGTGAGAAAAAATCTTCGACTAGTATAAAAAATCTATTAAGAAGATCGTGTTAAAATTTGAGAATTCTAACTACCTCTTAAGGGGAGCAGCTAGTCCAGCACTTCCGATTTTTCCAGATTTTTTTTTTCTTTCAAAATTCATTTTTTTTCCTCGATCACTCCTCTCGGTTTCGTTAATCTGTTTTGATTTCTGGCAGGGTAGGTGATAAGCCTGCCGCTACAGATATATGAGATTTAAAAATTGTGTAAAATTTATTTTCGAAATTGTGTTGTTATATATTTTTTGCAAAAAAAAATTTTAAATTTTCATATATAAAAAAAAAATGTTTGAACTTTCTAAATATTTTTTTCCCCCGATAAAAAAAATGTTTGAACTTTCTAAATATTTTTTTTTTCGATTTAAAAATTTGGGTAAGATTTTTTTTCAAATTGTTTTTACTATAATTTTTTTATAAAAAAATTGGGAATTCAAATTTTTGCCAAAGAAAAACTTTTTCTGAACTTGGTAATTTTTTTTTTTTGGAAGATATATGAAATTTAAAAATTGTGTAAAATTTATTTTGAAAAGGCTTAGTTATATATTGAAAAAAAAAAAAATTGAAATTTTCATATAAAAGACAAAAAATTTTTTTCTGAACTTTGCAATTTTTTTTCAGATATATTCCATTTTAAAATTTGGGTGATATGTTTCTTCGAAATTGCTTTTACTACACGTAATTTTTTTACAATACAAATTGGGAATTCATATACTTTCAAAAAAAATTTTTTTTTTTGAACTTGGGAAAATTTTTTAGAACTTGGAATAATTTTTTTTTTTGCAGATATGTATACTAGATTTAAAAATATTTACTTCTTCGAAATTTTTATATAAAAGAAGTTTTTTTTTGAACTTTGTAAACTTTTTTTTCTGATATATTAAATTTAAAATTGAGACACATTTTTTTTAAGTGTTCTGAAATATATTTAAAAAAAAAAAAAAAACACCAGTCTAACGGTTAGACGCGATAGAAGTGAAACCTTCCGTAAAACAAACTGAGAGAGAATGAGACGAAAGCAGCATTAGCAGCGGGATAATTATAGGTTCATTATAATATTGCTATAAAGTTCATATTTTATTTTCTTCATTTTATTATTATTCATCCTCAATGTTTTCAATTTCAACAAATGATACGAGTGGCTTAGATAGCTAAAATATGATACAAATGCTTTGGTTTCGATGTTGTCAACATATCTTTGAAATACCGCGTCAATTGTTGTTTTTGATCATGTTGTCGATTCAGTGCGATTGTTACACATTTTTAAATTGTATGTTGTATTGAGAAAGTCAATTAAAGGAACCGCTGTGCTCAATGCAAAATTTACGTTAAAATCGTCACTTAAAATCATTGGAACTTTATTGTAATCTTTTCTAAGTATCCGCGATACTTCTGGTGTATACTTTATTTAATTTTCGAGAATGAATTCCGTGATGCTATTTATTGATTTTTTTTTCTGTCGAAATTCACGACACTTTTCTGCATTATTTTTCGGCATAATTGCGGTAAATATTTAAAAATGAAAATATTTACGAATATAAAAATACACACGCGGTTGCTATTATGAGCGTCCCTAGCAAAACCTGCGTGACCGAAACTCTAACACAATTACATTTTTTTGAATGTTACAAACACATATGCACGCAGGTTTTGCTGGGGCGTGACCGAAACTCTAACACAATTACACATATGCACTCGTATTTGTTTGAAAATTGACTTTTTTTTTTGGTTCTCCGTCACCTTTGGAAAATGTGTAAACAGTAAGCAAACTTTATTCATATATTTTTCCTCATTTTTGCATCAGTAAAATTAAACAAACGCCGTAGCCGAATGGGTTGGTGCGTGACTACTATTCAGAATTCACAGAGAGAACGTCAGTTCGAATCTCGGTGAAAACACCAAAATTAAGGAAAACTATTTTTCTAATAGCGCTCACCCCTCAGCAGGCAATGGCAAAACACCGAGTGTATTTCTGCCGTGAAAAAAAGCTCCTCATAAACATATCATAAAATAAAATAACTGTGTAAAAAAATTTTTTTCTTGTGATTCGAACCAAGGATTTTGGATCGGAAGCTCACATTGCTAGCTGCTCGGCTATCGCGCCATGCTGTCGGCGCTGGCCTAAAAGTTATTTAGTTCGTCGCTACGTGTATATGTAATATTCGTAGCCAAGAGTGTCGCTTTTTTCGTTTCACTTTTTCTCAAATCACTCCCAACGATTCTAAAGAAGTTTTCACTTCAAAAAAAAATTTTCAACTTTGTAAATTTTTTTTGCAAATACATTACATTTAAAACTTTTGGATGATACTTTTTTTCGAAACTATTTTTACTGTAGATTTAAAAAAAAAAAGTGAAATCATATTTTTGTCAAAAAACAATATATTTTTGGACTTGGTAAATTTTTTTTGCAGATATATTAGATTTAAAAATTGAGACAAAATTTTTTTTAAACTGATTTGATCTGATAAAAATTTTCTTTTAACTTTCTAAATTTTTACAGATATATTATTTTTAAAAATTTTGGGTAACATTTTTTCCAAATTAATGTTAATATAAATTGTTTTCAAAAACTGTGTTTCTTTTGCAAATAATTTGGATTTAAAAATTGAGATAAATTTGTTTTAAAACTTTTTGTGATATATTTAAAAAAAAAAATTCAATTTTCATATTAAAAAAACAAACAAAAAAAAAAGTTTTTGAACTTTTTCTAAAAAATGAAGCATGTATAAATATGGTTTTATGTACCACTGCCTTTCTTCACTAAACGCATTTTGTATGAGTCGATATAAAACATTGATGATACACCTTTATTTTACCCAAAATCGTTATGTGGCAATCTCTCGAAAATTCTTCTTCTTCTTAATTGGCGCAATAACCGCTTACGCGATTTTGGCCGAGTTTAACAAAGCGCGCCAGTCGTTTCTTTCTCGTGCTAACCGGCGCCACTTGGACACACCAAGTGAGGCAAAGTCCTTCTCCACCTAATCTTTCCAACGCGAAGGAGGCCTTCCTCTTCCTCTGATACCACCAGCTGGTACCGCATCGAATACTTTCAAAGCCGGAGTGTTTATATCCATTCGGGCAACATGACCCAGCCAACGTAGCCGCTGGATCTTTATTCGCTGCGCTATGTCGATGTCGTCGTAAAGCTCATACAGCTCATCGTTCCATTTGCCTGCGATATTCGCCGTTCCAAACGTGCAAAGGTCCTAAAATCTTACGCTGAATCTTTCTCTCGAACACTCCAAGCGTCGCTTCATCGGATGTTGTCGTCATCCAAGCTTTACTGCTCAGTTGCCTACTTAGTCGAAAGTGGCACTTGTTGCTTGAAGCGCTTCTGTTGCCACTAATTGTCGCCACGTGTTGGATGGTCTCCCGCGTCTGCGACTTCCTTGTGGGTATCAGTCTACGGCTGCTTTCGCAATATCTTCTTGAGGCTTCCGAAGTGTATGCCCAATCCATTTCCATTTTTGTAGCCGAATATCAAGATAAACGGGAACCTGCTCCGCCAAGCTCCAGAGGTCAGTGTCCGATGTTTTCAACGTGAGTACCTTTCGGCGACGGTCCGACACCAGAGTGATCAAAAGCACAACGGGGCAAATCAATGCTTTGATCAGCGCCGCAAAAATGAAAACAAAGCCGAATGGACACACTAACCACCTCTGTCGTACTAGAGTCCGTCACCCGGTTGCAATGCAACTCCACATCGAGCTAAAAAAGCTCTACCCGCATTTGAGTGTTAAACCACAACTATCGCGATACTCCCCGAAGGATCTTCATCAAGAACAGGTCGGAGCAAGCTTCGAGGGCTCCTGTTCCCCGTGGTACCTGATTTGAGTCTCCGGTCAGACTTCGCAACCAAGACTACCACCAATTGAGCTTCCATACAGCTCTGGACTGGTGGCCATACCCCAAATCCCACAACAGCACACAAAAACTTCACGCGCTTTCTGACCTAACAATTCGACATTCCGAGAGCTGGAGACCACACCACTCACATCATACCGTCCATTGGTCCGCTAACCGCCACACCCTCAAGATCTGTAATGTATGAGTACATTGGGCATTCGCAGAGGACATGCACCCAGTCCTCTTTTGGCGACCCACAAGCATATTCCTCACTTACAGACAGCCGCCTCTCATGCAAAAACGCATTAAGAGGTCCATGTTCTGCAAAGAGGAAACCCTGGCTAAGGGAAAATCCAAAATCAGGATCTACCCCGACAAATGAAATATTCCGAACGTGTAAATTTTTGTGACAACAGACAGATGTCATTAGCGTAGTCTAAGTCTTCTAGGCGCTGAAGCTGCGCCAGGTCCAGCATTTGATTGAATATGTAGAAGCGCGGGTAACACGCAACGCTGCCTTACTCCTGTTTTTATTTGGACATTCATTGCTCAGGCTGTTTCCATATCTAACTCTAACTTGAACTGAACGTCCATGGCCGTATATAAATCCGGATCGCTCCAGTAGCATAGAATCGATTGTCATGGGAGCGTCCAGAGACTGGTGGTTTTATGCAGTTTCTAGAGCCGTGGCGTCATTGGACCATTTTTCTTTGAAAATACCGCATTTCGGTCAACGGTGAGCGCTACAGAGGTTTGATTGACCTTTTTTTTATGAATTGAAGACATGGACTTGGCCGATCTTTGGTTTCAGCAAGATGGCGTGCTATGCCACAGAGCTCATGTCACAATCGATCTTTTGCACGTCAAGCTCGGTGATCGGGTTATCAGCCGCATCGGTGATGTCAGTTTGCCATCTCGGAACTGCAATTTGATGAAGTTGAATTTTTTTTATGTGATACGGTGAAGGATCGATGTTGTGTCAACAATCCATTAGCGATTCAGGTGCTTAAGGCGAATATCCATTCGAGATGTAAAGCCAATAGCCATCATCAATGTCTGGGATGTGCTGATGTGAAGCCAACTGAGGTAGCCGCATGAAGAAAATCGTGTTCCATAAATTATGAGAATCTTTCCGCCTTCGAATAAATTTTTGAAATTTTTTTTGTTAATTTTTTTGAACTTTTAAAAAGAATTAACGTCATGGTCCACTCTATACAGCGTGCGACACTCGAAGTGTAATCAATTAAAAAGGCCATAAATTTAGTTTGGAAAATTTCTTTTATTCAATTCAAAGTAAAAAATGTGAGAAAATAATATAAAATTAACTTTTGCTCGATATGACCACCTCGATATGACGCATTTTAAATATGATTCCTTCTACCCAAGCAGTATCGAAAGCTTTTTCCAAATCTAGACTGACTAATATCGTCGCCTGTCGTCGATTTAAATTACTAAAATAAAATCAGGGAGTAAAGTTAGTGCATGGCATGTTGAATGATTTGGCCGGAACCCAAATTGATAGTCTTTTAAGACATGCCGCTATGTTGTTTTATTTTTTCAAGCAAAAAATCTTCTAATAATTTACTAATATTTGAAAGAAGAGATATTGGGCGGTAATTAACAAGAGAACTAAGGTCAGTGTTTGGTTTTGGAATGCATTTTATTTTTGCTGTTTTCCATTCCAGTGGGAAATAGCTTATATTAAGTGAGTGATTAAAGATAATTGCTAAGAGTTTCCAGAAAGTGTTTGTTGTTTTCTTTAGATACCGTCTTCCCACAGCTCTTTTTATTATTTTTTAATCGTAAGATTATGCCAATTTTCTCCGCGTTTATAAAAGTGTTGACTATTGCCTTGAGACGGGCCAGAAACGAATCGCAAGCACTCGCGGTCAATGGCTTTTTCAGCGCCTCGAGACTGGTGAATCTTTTAGTTAGGCCTTGCTCTCCACGTTATCAAATTCGGAACGTTGTTTTTTAGCCATTCTTCGTTCACTCAAGTTTATAACCGCCTTCGGCCAAGCTCTGTGAAATTTGACTTGTTGCTGCTTTGATGTGAGATCATACGCCAAAATGCTTACGCGCGCTTCTAAACAATACACGGGACTGTAATTTAGTCAACTAACAGACAGCTGATGCACGGGTCTGAAGTTGGTTACACTTCGAGTGCCAGACCCTATACATAGCAATAGGTGCGTCTAGTTTTTGGGGTTTTCTGTTTTGTTTTTCGCTGTAAATTCGTGTTTTCTGACACCTAAAACAAATATGCCAACTATTTCCTGATGACACATTTACAGTCCGATTCTCTTAGCCAAATATTTTGTAAGAAAACCATGTAACTTGAAATTGCTGTTTAAAAAAAGTGAAGCTGAGGAATTATTTTCCCACGCCAGCAGTGCAAAAAACAAGGCGAAACAACACTAAAAACCACAGCTTCGCGAACAAATGACAAATGGGCCATCAACCAATAAAAGTTCCGCAATATGCCACAGGGCCAGTATAAGCCATTGCCAGCGTAGAAATACATATCCATATACGTATTTATTACTCATACGAAAAATAGCTAAGAAAATAATCCGCTGAGCAGCATGCGCGAGCACTCAAAGGAAACGCCGACAATTGGGTTAAATTATGAACCCATTAAAAATCGCATAGTTGAAAATAAAAATAATGAATATGAATGAATGTGAATGAGCTGCATGGAGTGTCGCAAATGAGGTTGCAAAAACATACATTGAAACAATAAAAACAAACACGTTAATAAGTCTATGAGCGCAAATTTTTGATGTTTATGAATGGAGTAAAATGAAATGAAATCTGCGCAACCGCAAACGCGAAAATATTTTTTATGACTTACAGACGTCTGCTATTGGCCGGACATGTAGCGGAAATGCCAATGAAATTAAGTAATTACGCACGCGCAGTGGGTGGCATACATACACATATACACTTGCTCACACACACACACACACACTTCCATGCATGAATATATATAGAAAATGTATTAATCACATATAAACTTGATTACATGCAAAATGGAGCAATTTTTTAGTTTTTTTCCCCCAACTGAAAGCCACAAAATGCACTGCGCTCGAGCTGCACTTTGTCTGCACACAAAAGACTTAAGACACAAACGCGCTATGCGATGCTATCTGCGTGCCTGCCGGCAATGGA
Source organism: Anastrepha ludens (assembly GCF_028408465.1). Lineage (NCBI taxonomy): Eukaryota > Metazoa > Arthropoda > Insecta > Diptera > Tephritidae > Anastrepha > Anastrepha ludens. Next base: position 12,084,728 of record NC_071499.1, read on the forward strand.
TGGTAGTGCAATTTTGTCACAGAAGTCATTGACTCTTGCAAACACGAGTTGGCATTTTGAAAAATTGACAGCATCAATGCAAATAAACAAAAACAAATTAAAAATGAAAAATGAAAAAAAAAAATAAGACCTGCATTGCTGCCAAATCACAGGCGCTTGTGCTGCTGATTATCCTTTAACACGTACGCCTTTCAGCTTTCAGACGCTGTTTCGGACACTTGGTTGGTGGTATGGCACGGCATGGCGTGGCTCGCTGGTGTGGCTGATGCAGTGCTCCTTTTATTGCCAAAAAATACAATGAGCATGTAAAAACAAAAACAAAAACAACAATAAATACAAAATATAAAATTGGATATAACAGCGCAAAAGTAACAGATTAAAAGCGACAGGCGGACAGACGAAAAGACAAAAGTCTGTGAGACGCGTAACCAAACAAATGCAAATAATAAAATAAAAAGCAAAAACAAAAAATAAACACCGCAAAAAAGAAGAAAAAAAACCAAAAGTGATACCAAGTCACCGCCGACTCATCGGCTATGCCGTTAAGACGCACTCGACGGTTTAATCATTTAATAAAAGGCAAGAGTGAAGATGCGAAAATCCGTGACTTCCTTCGCTGCAGGCCAAAAGCGCAGTTAAGTGGTGCTAGTATGTGCTGTTGTGTGCTGGCTGCTTGCTGTCAGTAGGTATTACCAAGCCAACACTATTGTTATTTTTATTATTGTTGTGGCTTTTGATGTTGATGCTGATGCTGAGGCAGCTGCTGCTGCTGCTGGTGCGGCTGCGGCTGTCGCGGCTACCTCCTTAGCTGTTGATGGCTCATTGACTACATACATACACACGTACATACATATGTGTGCACATACTCGCATATAAGCATGTGAAGAATTGCAATAACTACCAACAACAATGCCACAATGGCAATGGCAGTGGCAGTGGCATTGGCAGGGCAGCCAAGAGCAGAGTAACTGCCGGTGGTGTTAGCGGCATGGCGGGCATCGAAGACGACAAAAGGCCACCTCCCGCCATATTATTAACTTATTTATAACAATAACAAGGCGTTCGCCAGCAAAAGAGACCAAAAGGCGTGCATTCACACAGAACAACACACACACACGCATATTTACATACGTCGAAAGAGGCGAACATTACTTGCCGTGTGTTTCCGTGTGTTGCTACGCTGTATGTCTGTCCGCCTATGCGAATGTGTTTCCCACAGCTATTAAAGCTGCACCACTCAACAACGAAAAAAGAAAATATAATCAACACAACAACAACAACAAATAAATGATAGTAGGAAGCCTTAAATGCGTATGTGTGAGCGAGCGCCGCGAGTTGAGCAAAAGGAAAAGTGTGAAGCTCTGAGTACTGAAACTGACTACAACAAAGTAAGCTGATGTTGGTGCACTGATGCGGCCTTCGGCGATTTTTTTTACCGAACTGCCGTAGTGCAGTGTTTCGCAAATGTGCAATCGCAAGGTAAATGTGGGAGCACAAGCGGATATTTGAAGAAATCTCGAACTTATTTTTATTTAAGAACTGGAAGACATAGGCATAATGCGAGGTATTTCAAGTTCGTGTTGCCTTTTTTAAATTACAATATGCAATTGCAGGAATGACGGAGACATCGATGACAATATTAATTTTCTAATAAGTCTACTGAGAGCTTGCAACTCCCATTTGCCCAGCTTCACTGAGATGATATCTTTAGAAGTACACCTGCATTTGAATAAAAACTGCAAGAGTGTACCCTGCAGTGGCATGGCTTGAAGTCACCAGAAGGTTAGGTATTTGACCGATCTTCTCCTTCTATTTGTGGTGTGCGTCTTGATGTTCTTCCACAAATGAAGGTACCTACAGTTTTCAGCCAAATCCGATCGGCAGAAGGTTTTTATGAATAGCTTTTTTGTGGCAGAAATATGCTCGAAGGTTTGCTATTGCCTGTCGACGGGCTACCGCTATTAGAAACAACTTTTTCTTTCTTTTGGTGTATTTGTGTGTGGATGTCCTTAATAACGTAGTAGATTGACGCTAGTATTATTCACAATTGGGATTCTTACAGATAGTTAAAGACATCAAACTAATCTCGAAGATTGCCTATTTTATTTGTAAAATAGTTTCCTCCATTAACTGAAATGTTTTCCTAGCATCTTCCAAGAGGCGGTGTGTTTTATCTGTCTAATGCAGAAATCAATTTAGACAGAAACCAGACGGAGCGAATTTTCATTCTGATCGACAGTCAGGCGGTGGTTAAAGTGTGGTCTTCCCTTGAAGTTAAGCTCTCATTGCTACTTGAGTGCACCGAGAAATTAAACTTTCCAGGAATGCACAACCGCATCCAGCTCATATTGGTCTCCGGACACGGGGATATAACTCGGAACAATAAAGTAGCGGTAGCATTAGCTTGTAAAAATGTGGCCTCATTATTAGTAGGACATGATCCCTTCATTACTACGAGACAGCACACCAACAAGCAGAAGCTTAGAAGTGAAGAGCCCGGGCAAAGAGACATTCGCTGGCAACAAAATTAAAGGGTTGCGTTATGCGAAGCTAAATTTACCACTTAACCCGCATTGCAGAAGCTGTGGGGACCTTTCAGAGAAGGGAACTGTTGAGCCTTTAAATTTCCGGGCTTGGCAGCTAGACGATTAAGGTCAGTGAATGATCTTTTCTTCGATAGCCTGACGCACTGACAACCTAAATTCAATCAAGCTTCTCCATTTTATCAACAGCTCTAGCTGGCTATAGATATCTGCCCGTTGGATGTCTCATAATGGTACGAAAACGGCGCTTTAGTGCTACTTGCGGAGTAGCAGTGGTGGTACTTCAACCACTTTACCTACCTACCACCTGCCCATTCGAAGTCCTTACTGGGGCGTATAATCACAGGAACTTATAACCATTCCTAAGAATAAACACTGATAATGCTCACAGGCACATACGCTCAGCCAAACCCAGCTTAGTTTATTGAGGGATGGGTACAGTGGATTGAGTACTGTGCTAAGTAGAAGGTGCAACAGATCATGAGGTCGAAGTGCAAACCTCATTTTTATTCGTTCGTTCAAACAATCTGCTTATATGAATAGGTACGCCAAAACTGTGGAAGAGAAAAAATTGGAAAAAACCTTTCCAAAAGACTAAGCATTCTGCCACTGGAAAAAGAAACTATCTAAGGAAATAAAAGAATTCAAATCTCTAGCCGCAATATTTTGAAAAATGCGCAAAAGAAACTAAAGCAAGCTCTAAAAAACGAAGGGTAGCAATATTTTAAAGCGTTTAGAAAGAAACTTTCACCTCATTGAACCCAATATTCTCTATAGAAAGTGAATGAAAACTTGAAGCCAATAGTGGGCACTGGAATGCCACTAAGAGGAGATAATATCATTTTAGGCTTGAAGTCTTCAGAAAAGGCCGATTGCTTTGCAAAACATCTGTAGACGGTTTTTCAGTGCAGCAAAATCACAAAATCTCACGAAACTTTATTTTTTATTGTTGTTTTGAATAACGTAACTATTACCCAATATAATAAAGTTGTGTACTTTAGAACACTTAAGCACTTTCACTTATTTGCAAAAAAGGTAACAATAAATTTTAAAACTTCAAACTTCCATTGGTTGCATTAATACCGGAAATCAACATTAAAACTAAACACTAAGTGTTGCAAAATTTTTATTTTTTTTTCTTTAAAGAGTTTTAAATCAAAATATCAAAACCATCTCAAAGGTACCGTCACATCACTGGTATGTGGGATACGTTCCCTAATATAGAGTTTTCCAAACAAAGGTGTTATTTTGACATTCAAAGAAAAATGCTATTTTTTAATATAAATGATCGGATGTTTATTTCATTATAAAGAGGAAGGTATGCCGTTAATAGTGGAAAATAACATCAGGCAAATGACCACCACGACCACGCTTACAGGACAATATCCTTTTCATGAAAATTTCCCTAACCGAATTGCAAAGTGGCTGACCTATGTCCAGTTTGGTCAGAAAGGGTTGACTGCCAGCTTAAAACGGTGCAGGTGTTCTCGAAATCAGCCATGTATGCGGAGCAACTGTAAGAGGAGAAAGTCAGTGTATCCATGATTTCTTCCAAATCATTCATCACCACCTTGGTATGAGTTTGTAGGTCCATCGGCCCTTTTACGACTGATTACACCGCTGCTGCCACCGGCCAACTTTTAGTAATCGCTCAGCTGTTTTTTATTCCGGTGTGGGCCGAGCTCTTTCCACGTTATAAAGCCCATTCTACAGTCCAATTTTACAGCTATTACACAAATTGCGTCATCAGACATAGTTCTATAAGTGACAGTGTGTGGCTCTGCCTGGGCGACTTCACGTAGTTTAGTATTTTTGGTTCCTGCCCAGATGGTTGCTGCATAAAGGATTATGAAGTCAGCAACCAATGGCAGTAATCGCCTGCTATTACCTTGGAGCCTTGGAGCTATATTAGGGAGAAGTCACGCTAGAGCATCATTGATTATTGATTTACTCATTTAGTAAGTCCAGAAATACAAGGTTTCTTGCAGACTACATAGAACTAAGAGTATTTGTAAGAATTATATATATGAACGTGCATGTTTCGGTACTTTTTAAAGAAATCATTAAGCGATAATTTAAACTTAAATTTAGATATCGATAAATCAAAAGTCAAAGAACTTGAAATATGGTTGAGCTCATTCAGTGTTCTAATCGTAGGTGATTTTGAGGCATAAACAGCTCTAACCCGCTCTAGGAAGAATAAATCATTACTCCGAAGATTTTTTCGAGGTATGTAAAAATGAATGAGCTCTAAGAGTATAGGCGAGTCAACTGTCCCATTTCTAAGATCGAAAACAAAGCAGAGTGACAGTCTACTTCTTCTACTTTGTAACGATTTTAAGTTTAGAAATGCACACCTTGCATTATATGAAGGATACGGATAAGTGAAGTTCAAAGATCTGAGTGCAAAACGAACAAATTTCTTTTGAATGCCATCAGGTCTATTGTTGTGGCACCGATGATAAGGCCTCCAAATAAAGACGGCATACTCCAACTTGGACCGTACGAGTAAAGTAATCAGTGAATTCAAAGTATAAGGATCCGTAAAATTGGAAGCAAACCGAATGAAGGCAAGTGTAGAATACGATTTAGCGATGACAAAATTTAAATGACTAAGAAACTGAAAGGTGATGTCGAAGATTACACCCAAATCAGTAATTTCATTAAGAGTATTTAGACGCGAATTCTTATGAGGTAGAGACTAAATGCTTTAACTTAGAAAATGACACATGAGAGCATTTCCTAATTAAATACTATGCCACAACGTTGTTAAGGTCTGGTTGAAGATCGTATGAATCAGACAGTTTTCGTAAAGTTTTAAAAATTTTTAAGTCGTCTGCCTATAAAAGAAACTCGGAGAAATAAAAACATTCAGATATTACAAATAACAATGGACCCAAAATGCTGCTCTGAGGGACACCAGAAGAGGCAATAAAGGGATAAGAAGATACATTATCGACAACAATTACACATTCACGATTGAAAAGGTGCGTCTTTATCCATTTAGGGAAGGTAGAGTGAAACCCAAAACTTATTAGTTTAGAGATTGAAGTTGCGTGGCAGACTTTATCAAAGGCCTTGGAAAAATCCGTATAAACTGCAACAAAGCTATTAGCGAAAGCCGACGTACAAAAATTTGAGAAAACAGCATGATTAATGGCAGTTGACCTACCAGCCATAAAACCATGTTTATTACTGATATATTGCATTTTACAGCGAAGTATAATTTTTGTTTTACAATATACTCAAAGAGCTTTCAAACCATTGAAAGTTTGGAAATAGGTCTGTAGTTCGCGATTATTCCCAGCTTTGAATATAGGTGTGATAGAAATAACTTTCCAAGCACCTATAAATTATCCACAAGCTAACGATTTATTCAAAATTAGTTGAAGCGGATAGGCAAGAGCAGAGCGTTTTTTGACAAAAAGAGGTTGTCTGTAAAGTCGGTTTACTAACGATAGTTTAACGTGACAACGTCATAAGAAAATACTGATGGATTGGTTGCATTTTTCAAAAGAAAATTTTAATTTTATTTGTTTGATAGATATTTTGTATGGATATAGAGAAGGAGGTAAATGGAATCGCAATGGAATTGATCAAGTTACATTTACACAAACGTGAAAAATTACGAAACATTTATCAAATTCTTGAAAGATATGTTCAATTTCGATTCTGCATCAACAACACTAAGAGGCAACATCATCAATTTGCCTTTTTCAAGACACTTTACACCCGAAACACCCCCTTTCATTTCCTACTTTTCCTATCATCGTCCTATTCTCAACAGAGAAATGGTTCAGGTCAACAGCCTCCTAGGTAGAGAAAGCATAGTTTCCATTGAAGAAGACATCCAAGCGAAAGCAAGAGCAGCACTTTTTGGATTTTACATATCGCCAGAATGCTTTAGGATTAAAGAACATGTTTCGAATGCTTCAAAGGAGTACAACAGACTTTATTATTGTTGTGTATTATTCTCGAAATATCAATAACTATAATTTGCCATAATTCCTTCAACGGTTTTATCATACATTCAAACTGGGATAGGTTAGGGCTGAACAGCAGGCATCTTGCTTAAACCAGGGCTTGTCTCTAGTGTTGCCAATGTTTAATACAAATCTTGATAAACTTTTTCGCGAGTTTTAGTAAATTACTGACTCTCTGGCCAATAGTACCATATAGTTGTGTGAAAATTAACCGCGTTTTGTTAAATTTTAAAATCTCCAAAACAATTGCTCCCATTTCAAAACACTGTAGCCCATCACCGACACCGATGGTGGTGCCACCGATGACGGTAGCGAAGGTGGTTTTGGGATTTGATGCATCCAACCAACAACTAACTAACCAGTTAAGTATGCAGCAGCTCTACTCATATGCATATACACATGCATACCTACGTATGTGTGTGTGTGTGTATTTTAGCCCTTTGGCACATGGGCTGGGCATTGATTCGCATCGTCAATTGCGTTTCTACATGACATGTACCGACATGCACACATACACACACACGCACATGCATATGAGCTTGCGGGTGTTTGTATGCATGCGCTTGTGTTTGCATGCGCCGCTTTGCCGTCTCTCTGACAATGATGAGTTCACACAATACGCGCCACTAAATTGCAGATTTCTGGCGTGTTTCATACCTACAAACATAGCTTTAGCCATAGCGCACTTTTTGCGCCTGCGTTTTCGGACATCAAATCTGTTTTTGGTGTGCGCTTATTTTTTTTGTTTTCAAAATCCCTGAAGCTGTGCTTCTTTCGCTTCAGCGCCTCAGCATTTTTGCTTACTGTTGCCTTTGCTGCGTTGTTTTGTTTTTGTTTTTGTTTTTGCTTTTGTGTTTTTGGCTTAACTCTTTTGATGGTTGTATAGTTGGCGGTACGGTTTACTTAATTCGGCTTCATCAATCACCACATTTTATGGAGATGGCGGCAGTGTCGGTGGCGGTGTTCACTCTTCTTGCTGTTGTTGTTGTTGTTGTTATCTTCTTGTGGCTGCTTTGTTTGCCTGCAATCGCGCCAGCCAGCCATTCAGCCATTCAGGCATTCAGGCAGGAAGGATGATGTCTTGCAGCGGTCGCCACCACTCGTGGAGTATCTTCATCGCACCAGCGCCAACAACAATTGCTGCGCATTGTGGCAATGAGAACGTCCAGCGGCAGCTTAAGCAAAGCAGTAAAATTAATAAATGGGTTTTGCGGTATGTTTTCCCTTGTTATAGCCGCTCAAAGCATGTTGTTATACGAGTAACTTTGATGTTACTGTAATTGTTATTGTTGTTGCTCTACTGCTGCTGCTGCTGCTGCTGTTGATGTGCTTGACCGTCTTCCTGTATGCATTGCCGCTGACACGTTGTTACTGCAAACGAAGTTGCTAATTTTTTAATCACCGCCTTCTTCATTGCCGCTTTATTGGCAAAAATTTTGCAAACCATCTACCAAAAAATAAAAAAAAAACAAAATTTTAAATAAAAAAAACTGAAAAATAAAGAAAACTACCATCGCTTGCTCAAAGCTAAATAAATATGTTTCAGGGTTAACTGGCGCTAGTGTTGCCTTTTTTGGCTGCATTTTTACGTTTTAGTCTTATTAATCTCATATTTCAAATTTCCTCTCACTCAGCTGCGCGGGGCATAAGAAATATTTTATGTTGTATTTATATTCATCGTGAATGCATGCAAGTTTGTATGTATGTATGCATGTATTTACATTTGTATGCGTATGCGTTGGCAAATTATTGGCAGTTATTAATAATTTCAATAATTTTATGGCCTTTGTGATGATTTGTTGGCATTAGTTTTCGCTGAGAACGCCCACAAATGCGGTTAAGAAATTTCAAATTGGAATGTGTGGAAACTATTTGAATACCGAAAAGTATTGCAAATTAGAGGTTGCTAAATTTCAATACAATTAGCACTGTGAGACATAATTCTTAAACACCGATAAGAGACTGGGATGAATTCGTAAGAATTTGGGATGTTGAATGGGAATCTGTTCGCAGCAAGGCTTCAAGAGGACGAGCCCTACCTAGGCTTCTGAGCCAATGCTTAGAGGACGATCATAAAGCATGATTTTGCAACGGGCAGGGTGGCACAGAGTTGGCTAGGAGGGGGGTCCATTGTGAAACTGTATATCTATCAAGTGGCAACTGCTTTCGATATATTTTAAGCGCGCGTACTCGCCTTAGCTGTGTCTGCAACGAAGCCACTAGGAATAGTTCTTTAATATGGAAACCATATTTTCATTCCCAAATAAATAAGATCGAAAGGGTTTGAAAAGCTTTTACCAGGAATGAGGAATTGAATAGATTGTGGTGGCCTAACAGCCTCCCAGCCAACCTTACTAGAACCGCTCAAGATATACCAGTATTGTGGAGGAGTATGAGCGAACTTAAGCTGACATCGGCCTAGTCCCTGAACCAAGTGTAGTATCTGTACTGCTATCGACGACTATAACTGGCTAACTGATGAAATATACAGGGCTCCGATCTGGATACCGGGAAATAAAGTGTTGCAACGCAAACCAGATGGTCCGCAGAAGGAATTGAATTTGAAAAGGTCGAGCCATGAGATTTGGTGGCTCCTAAAACACTCAGGCTAAAAAGCCCATTGTATTTAGAGCTCTGGAAAGAGGGTTGATGGTCAAGGAGAGAAGGAGAAAAGTGTCAGAGAAAGAGATAGAAAAGAGTGAGAACTTTCCAGATTCATTGGCAAATCTGTAAATATCCTCCAGTTTTAGAAAACGAATATTACTAGTTCTCACGACATCGGAACCCACAACTCGTAGCCGTGCTCTAACAAAGGCAGGACACTCAAAGGCAGGAACGTCTTTCTTTCTAAGTTTTAGTAGAAAGTTTAACAGTTTTCTGTTCGGACTTGTCACAAAACACTTTGCAGTTCTGCATTGTTCTAGATCGGACCATAGCTCTTTATATAGATTGCATATATAATCACTAATCCACTTCTTGGTCTCTGCAGAACTGGTTCCGATTATTGGTTCTGGCCCTTGTGGAGGAACCGCTGATCCTCAGTGGGCCAATTTGTCTTCAATTTCGTTTCCTTGAACACCGGGGTGCCTGTTTTGTCTAGCGACAGAATTAATCTTTGGGGTTTTCTTCGCCTTCTCCAGGGCCTTCAGTGCAGCCTGACTGTAGCTGAGAACTCTAATCTGTTTCCCGCTCCATCTCCCCTCCATTATCCATTCGGCTACTTTCAGGATGGCAAAAACTTCCGTTTGGAAAACAGTTGCTATTTCGCAGAAGGAATACACATGTGCGAAAGTAAGACGGCTTATGTGTTGACGCGGATGGCAACGGACTTCGGACACAGGATGTCCCCGGATCCTCCAGGATCATCATTCCAGGTGACTTTAACGCACGTTCGACCAAATGGTGAGGCCTGCGAATCAACCCCAGAGAGAGAATACTGGAAGAAACGTTTGCTAGTCTGGATCTGACACTTCAAAATACACCAGAATGGCACATGTTCGATACTGTGACTAGACGATCAGTCATAAACATTGCCTTCGCCGATAGGGCTACGGCAAATCGCGTGTATTGGAAGTTTACATGCTTGAAACGCATAGTGATCACTGCGCAATCATAATGGGCTCGCGAGCTTAAGCCTACAATCAAAGTGCAGAGCGTGTCTTTGAATAGGAATGCTATTGGCGCAGAATCTTTCCTGGCGATCTGGAGCGAGGCGTAGCCCGACACGCATTGTAACAGGCAATACAGTAAAGCACATCTCGCTGCTTTATTGAGTTAAGAAACTCCGCAGAGACGGCCCATGGGGTAAAGCATATAGAACAGTTATGAAGAAGGTGAGACGACTAAAAACCCCCCAATCCACGTACCCTGTCTTGCTGGGAAAGGTGGTCCCTCGTCTATTTCCACCGCAGAGCCCTGTAAAGGTAACGGATTTACCATACACCTTTCACTGCCCGCAGGCAGAAGAGTATACGATCTCAAAAAAAGAATCAACGACGCGAAAACTCCACGTTCAGATGGTGTGCCCAATGTTGCTTTCAAAGCAGCGGTGCAAGTGAGTCCCGACAGTTTTACTGAACCCTACAGAGAGGGCATCTGGTATATTTCCCAGGAGATGGAAGCGACAGCGTCTGGTGCTACTGCTAAAACCGGGCAAATTGCCAAATGATCCATCTGCATACAGAGCCATAAGTCTGTTAAATACAGTGGGGAAGGAACTAGAACGAATCATCTGTGAGCGTTTGCAGGAATACCTAGAGGGGCCAACAGGACTTGCGTAGCGACAATTTGGCTTCAGGCGAGCAAGATCCATTGTCGACGCCATTCGACTGGTGGTCGAAATAGCGAGCGAGTCTATTAATAGGATAGGTAGGGCCTCCGGCTCTATGAAATACTGCGCTGTCAGCAAATTGTACGCCAATTCTTCCATCACTGAATGGTCTTGGAGTGCCTTCGTACCTGCTTCGGATTATCTGGAGCTATTTTGGTGACAGGGTTCGTGAATACGACACCGATGACTGGCCTTAGAGATAAACAATGTCGGATGGTGTACCGCAAGGTTCGATTCTTTGCCTTCTTTGTAGTATGCAATGTACGATGACATCCTCAAAATGGAGCTACCCATGAATGCGACACTGGTGACATACGCAAACGATATTGCGCTGATTGTAGCGCGAACACATATCATTGATGTAGAACTCACTTGCCATGATGCGATAGCGAGGATTGAGCGCTGGTTGTACAATGCCAAACTCCAGCTAGCAGCGCAAAACACAGAAGCAGTGTTGTTGAGTAAAAGGAAGAAGAGGGAAAGTTTGACGGTAAATGTCGGAGGCCGCAACATCCAGTCCTAAGCTGTTATACAGTACCTAGGGCTTATGAATGACTCGCGCATGACCTTTATATAGCACGCGGGGAAAGTGAGCACGAAAGGCGCCATAGTTACAAATGCTCTAACACGGTTACTGCCGAACATTGGGGGAGCCCAAGGTGCAAGGAGGGGCTTCTGTCAACTGTGACATACTCCATTCTGTTATAAGCCACTCTCATTTGGTCCCAAGCCTGAGAAACACACCTACGGGAGGCCAGTCAGGTTAATAGGGGAGTGCTTTGCGAGTAGCCTGTACTTACCGGACAGTACCGGAGGATGCAGTTTGCGTGATTGTAGGAAAAATCTCACTGGATATTCGAGGATGTAAACTAAATTGTCTCTATCCAAGGTAAGATGCAAAACCAGCAAGGGGTAAAAAGTTGGAACAGCGAACTACGTCACTTGGGGAATGGCAGCGAAGATGGGAGCTTTCTTTTAAAAGCAACTGGACACACGAACTCATCCTTAACCTTGCTAGGACGAAGACACGGAGAAGTGGATTATTTCCTCTCCCAGATGTTGAGCGTACACGATATTATCTGCATAGGTTTGGTCTCTCCGCTTCACCACACAGCCCTATGAGCCCAAAGAAGTTTGAAGACGCGCGGCATGTACTCTTGAACTGTTGAAGATTCGCAAGAGAACATGTGGAGTTAGCCACGAACTTTGGAAGACAGCCAAGTGAGACACAATTAACTAGAAGTATGTGCAGTTCAAAACGCTGCTGGGTTGCTACATAGAAGTGTGCCCAGCAAGGGTTGCGTACGCTACGCAAGCAGGTTGTAGAAAGGCGAATAATGGGGATGTTTCAGCAACGGCAGCTAGAGCCAAGTGATATCCCTGTACCGCGTCTGGTCACAACCGAGCTTTCCGAATTTAACATGAAGTAGTGTTTCAGAAGAGGTCGACTCAGATGTACCGACTACAATTACGGCCATAACATACGAAGAGAAGGTGCTAATGCACATTACATTATCGCACACTTTCAAAGCTTCATCTGCTTCACAACAAATGTAATGGAGACAATCAGTGACGTAAAACCTCAATATGTCATAGGTAGAGAGCATAGACGTGTCTTTTGTGGTTGATAGACATAATCACGGCTGCACCCTCAATGCAGTGCAAATGCTCGAGTGAAGATATTATCGCTGAAATTGAGGTCTATTTTGAGGCAAAAGATAAATCTACAAAAGATCTACAAAAGTGGTCTTGAAATGTTTGAGCGGCGCTGGAATGATTGCGTTGATGGAAATTTCGTTGATGAATGAAGCTTATTTTCAACAAAAATAATGTGTTTTCTTTGTTAAGCCCGGGACTTTTTAGTCCATGTATTACCTCTTCACAAGTTCATAATAGTTTTGTGGAAATATTCGTTTATGCAAAAATCTTTTATGCCAAACGTTATCAAATCCTTTTGTAATGTCCAAGTATACACACTATTTTTTGTTTTTCATATGGTTAAGTATTTTATTGATTTGTACCCTGTCGATTTGTGGGACTGTTGAGTGTTGCCAGCTGCATCCGAGCTGATGGGTTTGTATCATTTTTTTTTGCCGTCAGAATTGGTTCTAGTCGGTAGAACACTTTTGAGAGTATTGACAATAAAAGCTGATGGGTCAATATGAGGCAGTTTTGGCAGCATCTTTTGCGGGTTTGGGTATGACGATAATTTGAGCAATTTTCCAAAGTCGTGAGAAATATTTAGTCTCCAATAAGCAGTTAAATATATTTCTTATGAAATAAGAAATGCTATTTCAAATAAGTAGGTAGGTAAGATGGCAAGAGTACCCCAGATACACTTCAAGTAGCACTTACGTGCCGTTTTGTTACCATAATGTGGAGCACTACCTGTGAAAATAAAAATGTAGGGAGGAGAAAAACCATCTACAGCCATCCAGTGCTGTTGATGTAGAGGAGGAGAGAAAAGAGATCTAGGCTGGAGAATTTCTTTAAGACATCCCCAAAGGGCACGCTAAGGAATCTCAAGCGCTTAGTTGCCAAAGCCGGACATTTGCAGAGAAAGTGTTCCACAGTCCCTTTCTCGGCAGGATTCCCACAGTTTTGGAATCAGTTTGGAAATTGAATGGCGGGGGACTCCCATCACCTTAAGCGTTCTGTTTCTGTCATATTGAGGCCATAGTGTTTTCGAAATAGCATCCGATAAGACAGACCCCCATCTGTCTAGCGATTTTTTTTAGAAAGAAATTGTGTAGTTCCCCTTTAACAACGGTCAAGAGGATACCGCTGTCTGAGAAGGGACAGTTGAAACCGGTTCTGTCGACCTCTTCCTGACAAGCTCGTCGGCAATTTCATTTTCCGCTATATTCCAGTGCCCAGGAACCCAGATAAGAGAAATGTTTCCAACTCGCTCGTGACGTTTGAGTTCTTCCTTACAGGAGTTCACCAGAAGAGACCTGCAATACGGCGAAGACAGAGCCTTGTTCGCAGGTTGACTATCGGAAAAAATATGAATGCCTCCCTCCCAACAGCGATCCCGAAGCATTTTGCATTCCTGCAGAATCGCGGAGACCTCTGCTTGAAAAACTCTGCTTGTTTCCGGTAGTTTAAAGGATACCGAAATGCTGGCTGATTTAGAGTAAGCCCCCGCTCCCATTCCATACTTCATGTTCGATCCGTCAGTGAAAATAGAGGTATCTATATCCGTGCCGACTCTCCACTCTTTCCAATTTTGCCTGCTCGGATCGGAAAGATAGCCCTAGCACAACCCTCAAAACACAGTTTGCTGATCAGAGAGAGATCAGTGCAAAGAACAGAGAAGGAAGGGGAGATCTGCTTCAAGATGCTACTATGTCCTACAGGCAGTTCTCTCCAAAGGCCAATCTTCCTCAACCTAGCAAGCAGCTCTGAGCAGCAATGGATTTAATCTGCAGATCCACAGGAAGTAAGTGCAGAATAACGTTGAGCGCAGCAGTGGGACATGTTCTACAAGCACCAGTGATGCCCACACATGCAGTTCTCTGCACTCTCTCTAGTTTAGTGGTGTTGTAGCCCTTCTGGTGAGCTACCCACCAAACTAGGCAACCGTATGTCAAAATTGGCAGAACCACTAAGTTGTACATCCAAAGTACGACACGTGGCTTGAGACCTCATTTTTTGCCGAACATAGATTTACAGGCGTAGAAGGCTATATTGGCCTTCTTAACTCGATTTTCTATGTGCAGCTATTTCAGGTAACTCTTTTAAAAATTTCCCATTTAGTAGGTCATATCCTGGAGCTTTTTTATCGTTTAACCTTCTTACTTGATTTTTAATTTCACATTTTGAATATCGCAGCATTTTGAATGTAGGCATAAAGAAAAAAATATTGAAGGGGAAAAATAGTATCCCTACCGCATACAGCTTTCTTTCGCACGCATCGATTGTTCACCGAGTATTTGGCGCCAAGAAAGCAATAAAAATGCTTTTCAGCTATTGAAAATGAAGTGCTTCAGTTTTATTATTTTACTATTTTCAACAAAAAAGAAATTCTATTGTGAACAATAGGCGAAAATCATAATTTTATTATGTTTCTCAGCATTCCAAAATGTCGAACGACAGGAAATGCGCAGCGCGCAGCCGCACCAGATAAACACAGGCTTACAAGAAGAAATGTGGAAGGGTGTAAGTATGTGTGTATGTATGTATGTGTGTAAGTATGCGTGCGGCTAAACAACTTATTCACATGATCTAATAAAGTCTGTCAAAATACACTCAAAAGGCATGAAATCGATGGGAAAATATTTATGTTGGCCAGAGACACCTACAAAATCACACGCACACACTTACGCACATGTGATTATGTGCATGTATGAGCATAAGAAATTATAAGTTGAACAATAAAAATCAATATAATCCTTGGCTGACAATTCACAGTTATGTATGTATATTTTCACTTGTGAACGAAAGCCAAAAAAAAAATAAGTACAAAAAAACATCCTGAAAACAAAGGCAAAGAAGGTGAGCATAGTACCTATGCTCGCAGGACAATGAGCACCAACAAAGTAGCAGCAGCAGTGATAAAAAGGAGCAGCAGCATGACCATGCGAATCCTGTTGTTGGACCCTCAGTGAAGACGCTGTGGGTGCCATTGATTGTGTCTTCATTGTGTCGAGAGTTGGTTGCTAGCCTGTGTGCGTGTGAGTTGGTGTGTCGAGAGTTGGTCGCTAGTGTGCGTGTGTGAGTTGGTGTGTAGAGAGTGGTGTGCGTGTGAGTTGTTGTGTAGAGAGTTGGCTGCTGGTGTGAGTGTGTGAGTTGGTGTATTGGTTTATTGGTTGCTTGATTGGGGTGTTGGCATTGGTGTTGGTGTCGGTAGCGGCGGTCGAAATGAAGACATTACAATGAGTGAATTATGGCCTTGTCTAAATGCGTGTAAAAACCTGTATTGCAGATAAGACTTGAAAGATTACATTGTGAATAGAGGAGGCAGAACGATAATGCACAAACGGTGTTGGCAACAGGAGCAGCAGCAGAAGCAGCAGAGCAGGAATTGAAGGGCAGCAAATAAGCCAGTGAGCCAGTGAATAGCGAAGCGTAACCAACCAGGAAGCGACTGATCTTAAGAATGAATGCGTTTGCTGGTATTTAACGTTTGCATCCGCCTCCGCAATTGTTTGCTGCCTCAACTGCTAGCAGTGTCCTTTTTTCTGTTTCTTCTTCTTATTCTGCTTCTGCTACTTTTGGTTAGTTTTTTTCCGCTCACAGCCGCTTTGACTGCCAATTCAGCTGTGTTCGCCTCTGCAATTGCAGGCTTTTACAGAAAATAATTTTTTTGTTGCATTTTTTTTTGTTTTTTTTTTCTTTTTGTTTCTTTTGCGTTTTTGGTTTTGGTGTTTTGCTAACCCTCTTGTATTTTGCCATGTTTTGGTATGTGTGGCGGCACGCCATTTACAAGATGAAAGCGTAATTATTGCATTTCATCTATGCTTTGCGCGCTGCGTGGCAATAAAGGAAAACAGCAGTCAAAGAAAGAGGCACTTTAAAAGTCCCACAAAGAAACACACACACACGCACGCACATTCGTGTGGGGAAAATCAGTGTGACAGTGTTAATGGCTTTGTTTTTGTTATTGTTGGTCTGCCTAACTGCATGTTGATCGTGCAATTGGTAACTTGTTAGCACCGACGGCCAACGCCGATCAGGGTGGCAGCGAAAATAAAGTATATTTTTCGTTCCCTGCTGCTGTGTGTTTTCTCCTTCGCCTATTAGTTGGTGTTACTGTTGTTACCTATTTGTTATCTTGTGTGTTCTTAATTCCAATGAAATTTTTCGGCTTCTAAGTGGATTTTGTGTAGCAGTTTTTTTCTTCTTTTTTTTTTTTTTTTGGTTTTTTCTCTTTTAAATCAAAAAGAAATTACTTTTTCTTTATGATGCTCTTGTCCTCGGCTATCCTGGGAAATGGGAAATGAAATATCTGCGCATGTGAACCTGTGACTTACAAACTCATGTTGTCTATGGTGTGTTTGTGTGTGTGTTTATGTGCATGGGTATTATATAAAAATCTCAAATTTTATTAATTGGCGGACTTTTACTTGGCTGCACAACATCATCGTATGTATTACCATGAGATGATGCGTCTGTGGCTGAGACGTGACAGGAAATTTTAATGTCAACGAGATGCCAATAAATTATGCGCCCGAGGCGAGTTAACCATCTGACTAAGTGCGGCTACATAGGCGTTTGTATGTATGTATGCATATTTTGTGGGGTTTATCTAAAAGAAAGCGGAGTAAAATAAGAAAAAAAAAAATGGTGTGCTTAGATCACGTACGATACTCGAATAATCAGAAGTGCGTAGATGCAAGTCATTTTTTTTTAAGTAAATATTTTTTTTAACACTGCCCTTTCGCTTGATAAGGCACTCAAATAAGCCGTAGACTACAAGTCGAGAGAGCCAACGCATTAAAATATTTCTTATATATAAACATAGGTTAGGTTCACCTGGTTGGCATCAAGCCACGCATAGACTTTTGGTCCGTAGCGATACCAGATGGAGACCGACCTCTATAAATACTGAAAGTAGACATCATGGAGGATGTCAGCGCTTTTGGCGAATTTAAGCAGCGCTGGGAGATCCGCATTTGAGACGTACTCCAGACTCTCAAACAGTGTGGCTCCCAGGCATTTTAAACGCGTTTTTAATAATGCCGGACAAACGCACAGAAGGTGTTCTAAAGTTTCCTCAACATCCTCTCTGCATTTTCTTGCATTTGTCCGTGTTAGCAATCCCTATCTTGGACGCAACTGCAGTCAATAGATTACGACCTGTTAGCATACCTATGATAGTTCTGCAGTCCTTTCGTGAGAGCGTAAGTACGAATTGAGTCCGTTTTTCGTCGTTAGTTCTACACATAACTTTTGCAAAAAGGTCCACCTACATACAGGGTTTGATTGAAAAGTAATGAGCCTTCCCGCGTGGAGCGTCTGCCAAGCGATCAACCGAATCGGCTGGTGGGGGAAAACGATCGTTGGAAAACGTCCCTTCCACTAGAAACCGGTCCGAGTTCGCTGGCAACAGCGGTGCAGTCAACATCGCTCCACGCGTGAAAGCTGTTTTAAAAGTGTATTATAATTTTGCAGTGGCGAAAATGCAGCGATCGTTGGAGCAACGTTACTCGATCAAATTTTGCGTAAAGCTTAACAGTTTGTACCTCCAGGAAGCACTGTAAACGCGACATTTTACAAAGAAGTGCTCCCTCGGCTGAAAAACCGCGTCGCCCGGGCTCGGCCCGACCTCGCCAACAATTGGACCCTTCATCACGACAATGCGCCGGCGCACACCGCCTTCCTCTACACCTCTGCATTGGCCAAGATGGGGGTTCCGGTGCTTCCCCACCCTCCCTACAGCCCAGACCTGTCCCCTCCGGACTTCTTCTTGTTCCCGCGCCTGAAAATAAAGCTGAGGCGTTTCGACTCCATCAAGGCGATCCAAAAACCTGTGACAGCCGAACTGAACGCGATTCCGGCGGATGAGTTTAAAAATGTTTCCTGCAGTGGAAGGACCTATTTTGAAGAATATAAGTTGTATAAGCCAAAAGATTTAATAAAACTGCTTAAAAAAAAGGCTCATTACTTTTGAATCAAACGCGGTAGCTTCCCTACTTTGTCATGTAGTCATCCATTTCGTTGTATACTGCATTTAGCTGTTTTGGTATGTCGTTCTCTTGTTCAAAAGGCAGTCTAACAGCACATTTTGCTATCTCATACATTATTTCGTTCCCCATAATGCCTTTGTGACCAGGTACCTGCCGCTGTATGCGGCTGGCTTTTCTATGGTCTCCCAGCTCCGTTGAACATTTTTGTACTTAATAAAATATTGCTTTTATTACTGCTCCACTGTCCACGTTTATATTAATTATTGAGTTCTTTCTTGTTCTAGTGTAGGCTCGTTCCGCGGCTTTCCCCACAGCAAAAACTTCCGCTTGGAAAATACTGCTGTGGTCTGGCAGCTTGATAGGCTACCTTATCCCAAGTTTTGAGCCGATAGTACCCGCAAACATAAATAAATTTTTATATAATATATATAACACATAGGCTGAAAAGTCCCTGGCCTAATAAAGAAAACACGCTTTTTTTGGTTCAAAATTAGCTTTCCCCATCAACCTAATTTCCATCAAGGACAACGCAAACATTCCAGTGCCCGCCGCTCTAACACTTCATTATTACTTTTGTTGAACGATTTATCTTTTCCCTTAAAATAGATAGACCTCAGTTTCAGCGATAACCTCTTCATTCGCGTGAAATTTCCGAACGGCGCGCATATCTTTAGGTCCGCGAACAGTTAGTAGTCGCTGGGAGCCAAATCTGGTGAATTCGGGGGATGTGGGTGCAATTCAAAGCTCAATTCATATAGTTTTGCTACTGCTTTGTGACACGGTGCGTTGATGATGATGAAATAAAATTTTGTTCTTTACCATCTGCGGACGTTTCTTCTGCAATTTTTGGTGCGATCTACAGTTTTATGCAGACTTCGAACGGTGGATTGCTGGTTTGAGAAGCATTTTCATGGCATAAATGCACTTAAATGTATATCAACTGAGATTACGTATTCATTAGCCGAATCGAATGAGATCTTTTTTTATTTTTTCGGTTCTTAAGCATCAATCATAAAAAAAGTTTAATATTTTGACTTGTTTTAAGTTTAATAAAATTAAAGTGTTGGCCTTTTTTGTTATTTAAATTTTAAAAATTAATTTTCAAAAATACTTTTAGAAGAAATTTTTTTTATAATCAGGTGTAAAAATAAATGAACGCATTAATAAATAATTTCGGAATTAGAATATTCGTTAAAAAACAAAACAAAAATTAAATTAAAAAAAAAAAACTGAAGAGAATAGAATCTAAGCCCAATTGTTGTTGTACAAAATAAACACAATAATAACTAAAAATAAAACGTTTCTCGTTTTAAGACCAATTATTGCAATCTTCAACCTTTGCTCTCCTCATACAAATGCTCTTATTGAACTTCGTACATGTAGACTTGGTCATTCCGCGCTTTGTTTTTATAAAATTTTAAATTAATGTTAAATTAAATGTCTATTAAGTTTTTTGAAACTCATTTTCCATCCTGAAGTAGCAAAAGCACAAACAACACAATCTCTTTACCTTTCACCTGAGAACAAAATGTTGCTAAACAGAAGAATGCAAGTAAATGTAAATGTGAATGCGAATGTGAATGCGAATGTTAATGTTATTGTAAATGTAACTTATTAGTCGACTCGACCTAACACGAACTTCATAACTACAAAACAGCAACACTTCCTGCATACAATGCTTCTACTGCATACAACAAGATAACATCGGCAACTGAGATTACACGAAAGCTTGAAAGCAATCGGCACAGTGAGAAAAAAACGAATAGTTTATATGGGAACTAAACTATTAGAACTAACTATAAAAAAAAAACAAAAAAAATAATATATAAGAAAAATAAAATATAAAGCATAAATATAAAAAATACGAAGTTGAGATATAAACACTAGCACTATTTTACAAAATTAATAGACTAATATTAGTTTAAAAAAACCTTCAAATAAACTATGGTAGTTACTTAAAATGAACGAAGCATCAGCAGTTTTCGTAGATTTTAAAATGCATGGCCAAGAATAAAACTCGATTCCAAAAAATTCAAATAAATAGTGAGATATACATATGTATGTACATATAAGTTCGTATATATGACAATCACATTCCACTAAATTTTTCTAGGGATATTCGAACATAGTTAGCACAATTTACTTTCAAACAATTGAACATGCATCTTCCAGAGCTAACTATGAAGATTCTGCGCACATATGCACATACTTCATGGTAAATTATTACATTGATCTCTCTCTCTCTCAAACTGCAGGTTAAAATTCACCCCAGAAGTAACTTTACGCAAGCTTTTAATACGAAACATGGATTGTTCATTCATCATCATGCTGATCTACGACACGAAAAATGTGTCGGTTTCTGTATATTTTCGATTCGTAAAGTAGAATGTGAGCAAAAAATTCCACTACTGTCCACGCATATACCCATATACCATATGTATAGTATGTGCCTATGTACGTACATATGTAGGTATGTATGTAATGTATGCCTCCCACTTTGCTGTCACTTAATTAAAGTCAGCTCAGTTGTCAATCGGAACTTTATGCGTTCGGTCATCGGTGAGAAATGGAACGAGCTCGTGGTCATCTATTCACTGTGCTAAAGAAAACTAAAATGTAATAGATTGGTTCACAAATTGCGTAAACGAGTGCAGCGCTATGTTTAGTGCGTGCCGAATAAAATGAAAATTAAGCAAATTCGTCAATTGTAGAAGAACATCAATACAATATTATGCATAAAATGAAAGTGAAAGTGAAGTAAATTTTACTTATCGTACTTACCGTTTGTCATAAAAAGAAGCCTAGTGTCGTGCTTGTTCGTCGTTTTGTTAATCGCATTGCACATATATGTACGTACATACATATATGAGTATTTGCTTCGATTCGTTGTTCGCGTTCGTATTTTGTTGAACAAGATTTTTCATGTCTCAAGCTTCTAAACTACAAACGCATACTTATATACAATACATATACAAATTATAATGAGGAATTTTCATTCTCTGTGGAGTGTGGCGGTAAGTTTTATTTTTTTAACTACACATATGTATGTATGTATGTATAGTATGTGCATATGCATCTAGGGATGTGAAGTGAGAATAATCCTCACGATTCTTGCGATACCCTATTACAGTTCGGAAAGGTGTAGTTTTAATGTTTAGGTGTTTCCTTCAGCTATTAAAAACGAAATTAAGCGGGTAACATCAGCTACATCTCAACGGGTATTTGACAGCAGAATTCTGCCGCTCACTTCACGCGTAGTACATATAAACGCACTCGTTAAATTAGTCGCTTTTAGACGACAACGAAGTAACATGAGCGAAGACTGTGCTGATTTTTTTGGTGTATCTCCAACACAACCACAGTTTTTTCGTAAACAAACCTCTGTCAAGACCCTGGTTACGTCAGCCTATAAGCTGGTTCTTTCAAATTCGCTGAGAGCCGGTTAACGGTCTGATATTAGCCCCACCTTCTGAAATTTTGTCACCATGCCACTGAGCAATGACCTCATAAATTGTTTATTGAGTATAGATTTTCGGTATGGTAGGGAAATCCATGACTTGTTCTTGTACATTTCGTCTAGAAATATTGACGCCTTATTTGATCTTCTGTAATCGAATTAATATAAAAAAGAAATAATGTCATTTTCTCATTTGAGCTTATTTGGCTATGCATGAATTTGGGCTATTCTAGTATGTTATTATTATTTACTGTAGTTCCATGATGAAACAAAGGGCCACAAGAAATTCCTTCCATGTAGATCTGTTCTGCGCCAGTTTCTTAGCTTCATTCTAGTTTAAATTCATGGCGCGCGTTTTCAAATCCCAAATAGTATCCGGGTGCTCGATGACTTTCCTCGTCTGCGGCTGCTTTGGCGATTCCACTTAATAGCGGCAACCAGCGATTGCTCGTGAGCTCGAGTACCTTAAAGTAAATGAAGTTTTTGTTCATCGCACCATCACTCGTTACAATGATATTGAAAAGGCTGCAATGTCACGTGAAATGGTTCAAAAAGTGAAGAAGCGACTTCAACAAAATCACTACGAAGTGCCAATCAAATGGCGAAAGAACTGAAATTGTCTGGCCGTAGCATCCGCCGCATACTGAAAAATGATCTCAGAGTCAAGCCTTAAAAGATTCAAAAGATTACCACACCAAAGCAGCAACAAGTCAGACTTGAGAGAGCGAAGGAGTTACTTCGCTTGGCCGAAAGCGGTGAATTTCCGAACATTATGTTTTCTGACCAGAAAATTTTTCAAATTGAGCGATTCGTAAACTTCCAAACGATAGGATTTATTTGACCGACCGTTCATACGAAAATTATAGTCATCGATTGGCCACCAAGAGGCAATACCCGCCACAGGTAATGGTTTGGGCCGCTGCTACCGCAAACGGGCGCTCTCCAATCGTTTTCATTGAGCCTGGCGTTAAAGTGAGTGCGAAACATTATCGTCAAAGTATTTTTGAGGTTACTTTGAAGCTGTGGGCAGACAAACATTTTGGTGGCAGACCAGGACTCGGCACTGTCTCACAAAGCTCGAGGCTCAAAAACAACGTTCCGAACTTCATAACGTCCACTCAATGGCTCTCAAATTCCCCAGACGCGAATCCGATGGATTATTCTATTTGGGCTATTTTGGAGAGCAAGGCCCGAACTAAAAGATTCACTAGTCTCAAGGTGCTGAAAAAAGCCATTGTCCGCGAGTTTCCCAAAATTCGGGCACCTTACAATTCGTTTCTGGACCGTCTCAAGGTCATTATCAAGGCAGAAGGTGATCATATCGAGCAAAAGTAAATTGATTCTTAATTTCGTATTATTTTCACATATTTTTTACTTTGAATTGAATAAAAGTAATTTTCCTAACGAAATTTATTGCCTTTTTGATTGGTTACACTTCGAGTGCCGGACCCTGTAGTTCTAGTATATGAATCCTACATAACTAAAGAAACTGTGATAGGTCACATGTTGTCATCATTTCCAATAAGTTTGCAAGCAATTCTTGTAATTGAATCGCGAAAATTTAGCCACCATTTAAGCTTGCTTTAACATTTTGCAAGCAAAACTAGAAACCAACTGTAATGTGGACGAAGGTTATTACCATAGCCTATAAGTATTTGCTGAAGTGAGAGGTACTGAATTCGAAAGAGAAGGCATCAGGGTATACAGCTGGTGAGCGCTGGCGTTTGATATAGCCCGTTTTTCTATAGCACCGGCAGTATCGTTAGAATATTTTGCAGAAATGTGAAAAATATTATTATATTCAGACAGTAAGTTTAACACATATCCACAGAGAGAGTTCTATCATATGTATGTATGTATGTATCTAGGAAAGCCACTAGTTTTTTGTCGACTTTTTCATATACTTTTACTAAATAATTTATAAGTACCATAATTGACCACTAATCACCAGTGCTTCCTTTGTCAAGCACAAAAAAATGGTGGAACTATCATTTCTCATAAAGTAATAACCGCAATTATGTAGTTTTGTTGGATTGCATTGATAACGCGCAGCGACAAACTATGGCCGCTGTTACATAAGTGATCACTTTCATACGTAATACGTATTTTAGTGGTGCGCATTAAGCTTCTTTCCCATGGGTATGCGTGTGTGTATAAGTCAGTAGCGCCACAGCATGGTGTCTGGCACTTTTCGAAGCCTCCACCCATTGTGCCATTGTACGAGACCCGAGTGTGATGCCAATCGCCAAATCGCACATAAGAAAATGCACAAAGGAATTGAAAAAAAAAACGTAAGCACAAAGCAAATCGAGGTCTGCAAAATCTTGCTACCAACACTACATATTTAATATATAAAGTTAGTGCAGTCACTAAGTTAGGTGGAGTTGAAGAATTCTGAAGTTGCAGTTTTTGTTGCCTTTTTCATGGGGTTGACTTTAGCGCATCTTCAATGACAATGCAAACAATGCATAAATAAATATTACGCACGTACAATCAGCAGCAAACCAAAAGACAAATAACAAAAACATATACGCCAACAACAACATCAATGTGTTTAATGTGTGGAATAAATGCAAGTTGGGCCACAATAAACAAACAATTACGGCTGTATGTCGCATCGCGGCCATTTGTATGAGCCCGCTGAGCCGCCATTGTGCACCCTCTGTACCCCGCCACCCTCAAAAACAATTGAAAGGCTCCAAAGAAACACGAACAACAATGGCGTTCAACAAAAACAAAAAAGTGGCAACGCATATGCCACAAAAGATCGGCAATCGGCTAAAGTATGCGCGCCACAGGGTGCCCAACCAACCAACGTCGTGCAACAACGTCGCTGGCAACCGTGGCAACTAGGCAACCGAGCGCGCATCCAAGCCTTCGCACTTTACAGCCATCTGACTGACTGACTAAGTGATTGTGCGATGCACAAAGTGATATTGTGCAACATTCATATTTATGGTATGAAAAAATGCACAGCGCCCGGCAATATGTGCAAAGCGTGTGGCAATCGCTGAGCGGGCGACAGGCAAGGGGCAAGTGGCTTGTTGCATGCACAATGCATTCTTTTCAAAGGTGTCGGAATGCAAATTTTTTGGCACGCCACTGTTATGTTGTGTTGCACTTATTGATCTGGCAAATACTTATGGGCATACTTAAGCAAATAAATGCATGGAAGTGCGAAAAAATATGGACTGGCGCTGAGTTGAGCCGCACACAGGGGGGCAATATTGCAAATTATTGTGGCACGCCGGCAACTTTGCGAGCACTTGATAGAACTTAAGGTGGAGTCTAAAATAATAAAAAACAACAACTTAACTCTTCTCATGAGGTTGCACCGTTTATGCCAATACCACAAAATTTCGCAAGTTGCCTCTCTCTTTTCAAAGTCTGCTTCAATTATTCATACCAAGTGCAGAAAAAACCTTCTGAGCTTAGTCCAGCGCTGGGTTTAGCAGCGATTAATAACAGGTGGACTACTAAGCACTTCGATGTTCCCTTAACCGAGCATGCGACTTCTCATGGGAATGATAATGGGGCACTGGACTATTAAAGATGGGCAAGAGTTCTGCACTTCCTGTTAAAGTGTCCCACACTTCGAGCATTTACTTTTTTTTAATGACTTTGTTTTTTAAGGTGGTTAATATCATCCAAGGTACCATAGCACCAGTAATATGTGTGGCATACTCCTACTAACACTATATTAATCCTCTTTCCGTCAACTGACAAAACAGGTACCTGCGTCCGCTTTCCTCTTACATGGGCGTATGGAGGTTATCGGCTACCGATAGTATTCACTGCTTTCACTTTGCTGCATAAATGGAACATCGGAAAAAACTGCGTAAGTATCACCGAAATGTCTTGGTCTGATATCGTTGTGAGCTCAAGCGTCTGTGATTTATCGTCAATTCGTAAGAAGTCCGGCATTTTTTTTATATCATTCGAGCAAGTATTTGATGCGATCCTCTTGGTGATTAGATTTTTTGGGCACACCTGTCCTCCCAGAAGTGCGTCAAGTATTAGGCGATTCTCTCTGAAACGATCGCAGTAGAAGAATTCGTATTCCGCACTTTCAATCGCGTTGTTTCAGTTTAGGCAGAACGAGCTGTCCTCCAGCAAAGATTAAGGTACTCCAAAAAGCAATAGTGACCATTCAATACTTGAATGAAATACTAGTGAGCATTTCCGTGTTTCCTGGCCACCCATTGACTAATACTTGAGATAAGCCTAACGCCCAGCATTGATATGACTTCAGCGTCCGTTAGTTGACGAGCCCCATCTGTTTTGACATTTTTTCATCGAATGCAGTCACTCTGCAGCTTTTTCTTCTAATGACGGCTTAGCTGGCCACCTGCCATAGGGAAGACTCCATTCCTTTGTCCAAAAGTCAGCTAGTAGTTTGTCCGCGATAACACCTATTGCGTCTATTGCGTCTCTTCAGACCACGTATATTGATGTTTTTATCTTTAAGAATAAAAGTTTTTTCAAACTGTGCAGAAAAATAGAGCTCTGCTAAGCCATTGCTTTAAGATGCACATTTGATAGAATGATAACATCTAGATTACCCCGGTAAGATCAAATTATTACAAAGAATCGGTACTTAAGTAAAGACATAAAAGTTTTTTCTTCAAATTTTGTTGTGCGTCTTCATGTTCGCAATTGGAGGACCACGTAGTTTTATGACGCTTTGTCAACTTCTTTCTCAGCTGAAATATTCATGCTTCTCAATATCAAAATCTCATTACTGGGTTGATTTGGAAAAGCATGCATGAAGAAATTTTATATTCTTATCCGGATTCATCAATGCCCATAGTGCCCATATGCTCTTTTAAGTGTCTGGAAAAGAAATATTTTTTACGTTCTTCAAGTCAGTAAGCATACAGTTTTGTTAAAGGATGCATATCTCTAGATGACATTGAGGAACCCGAATATTTCTCTCCACACAAATTCTCCAAGTGATCTTTGGCCGACCGCGACCTCTGCTCCATTGTGGATTCCAGTTAAATGTCTTTCTTGTGATGCTGTCTGGTGATTTTGAAAGCGTGTGGCCTATCCACCGCCACTTACTGTGTTTGATTTGCCATAGGATGGGCTCCTCATTCGCCCAGGATATTCTACAGATGGTACAGAGGCGTTTGTTAACGAAAGATTCTAACCTCTGTGTAATGGTGTTGGAGACCAGCCATGTTTCACTTCCGTACAACAATACATTCGCATTTTAGTGGGCCTGGAGGTTTGCAAACTCGCTCATCTGATATGCCGCCTTTCGTGGTAGTGTAGCCGACGTACTAGAAGCTTTCGATAAATTCCACCGGTCATCCGTCAACCATTATAGGTCTTACTTTATTGTGGTTGACTCTCATAGCCTCTGCCTTGGCGATGTTCACTTCCAGTCCGACAATGCGTGCCACCATGACTAGTAGATCTGCTTTCGCTTGCATGCCAGTGAATTTATGAGAGAGCAGGCAGATATCATCGGCAATGTGCTGGCCCTCAAGATGTCTGGTGAAACTCCATACGATGCCTCTTTTATGCAGAGTCAATTTACTCATAACATCGTCTAGAGCGATGGCAAAGAGACCGGGCGACAGGGGATAACCTTGTCTTACGCCTGCGTTGGTGATTAATGGATCGCTAATGTTGTTATTAGTCAATGACGCTGGCACACATTGTCAGACTGGACGTCATCATCTCCAAGACAAAGGCTATGAGAGTCCACCACAATAGAGTAAGATCTATATTGGTTGATAGGTGGAACTTGTCGAAAGCTTCTGGTACCTCGATTGCACTTCCAAGAAAGACGGCGGATTAGACAAAGATGTCAAATGCAGGCTGAACAAACCAAGGGCAGCGTTCGGGAGAATGCATACAGTATGAACGAGTTCTCAAATCTTCAGGCTGATGTTGATGTTGTGGAGCACTACCAAATCGGAGTAAAGGACTCTGATGAGGCGAATTATCTTAGCGGGAGCTCCCTTTTTACTCAACGCCAACTATATTGAATCTCGTTTGATAATAGTTGTGATTCTAGTAAAGAATCGAAATTTGAAATCTATGAGTCGTTTCGATTACAGCTCAGAATATGAATTTTACGAGTGAAAGTGATGAATCGAGTTCTACTCTTTAT
Source organism: Anastrepha ludens (assembly GCF_028408465.1). NCBI lineage: Eukaryota > Metazoa > Arthropoda > Insecta > Diptera > Tephritidae > Anastrepha > Anastrepha ludens. Next base: position 12,112,796 of record NC_071499.1, read on the forward strand.
CACCTTACAAACTACTTAAGTGAAACACCAAAATGAGGAAAAAGTTTTTTCTAATAGCGGTCGCCGCTGGGCAGGCAATGGCGAACCTCCGAGTGTATCTCTGCCATGAAAAAGCTCCTAATAAAAAATATCTGCCGTTCGGAGTCGGTTTGAAACTGTAGGTCCCTCCATTTGTGGAAAACAGCATCAAGATGCACACCACAAATAGAAAGAGCAGCTCGGCCAAACACCCAAAAAGGGTGGACGCGCCAATTTTATATATGTATATATATACATATAACTACTTAAGTGAGAGTTTAAAACGCAATAACATAGTATCCAGTCTACAACTCACGACATTTCTTCAAATCTCTTGATTTCACTATATTTGATCCTATTTTTCGAGACATGCCTACGGACAACAGCTGGAAACATTCTATCTTGCAAACGGCTAGCCAATTTCTCAATAGGAATAATCTTCGCTTAGAAAAAACCGCTGATATGTTACAGAATACCATATACCGACTATGGTACCCTCCTCCACTTTCCAACCGCACTTAAATACAATTCAGTTACATTCAAGTGGTCAAATTTCTTTAATCTGGTAGCCTTTGCGTATCAGAGCTCTACTCAAACTCTCACAAAAGTGATATACCAATTACAGTGCGGTTTTGCATAATTCCATTTTCGCAAGTCTGTTCCAATTTCCAATCCTCAAGTGATATTGCTTATCCCCAACAGAAATCGCCAACCAGTCTCCCTTTCACGCAGTATGCGCCAACTAATGAGTGCTGATGGCATGCTGCGCGCCTGTTGTGTGGCAACACGTTTCCGCTTCTACTTAATTTGGCTGCGACACCCCCAAAAGTGCACATAACAAGTAAAAAAATAAATAAAGGAGCAATCTTGTTTTATAGTAGTTTATTTACATCAGAGCAAATGCGCCGCACGAGTCCTTAACGAGCCAGCCAGTCCAGCAAAGTACTCAGAAAGCAGTCAGCCAGCGAGACATCAATCGACCGGAAATGTGCCGCATACCATAGAGTCCACTTATGTGAAACGCGCGCGCCTTCGTCACTTACCTATACTTAAATCGTCATATATTTTACTTTTCTAGATGTTGCTACCCCTACAAGATCAACTTGGGGCAGAAAGCAAAGAAAAGAATGCTAAAGAACGCTTCACCGCCACCGCCACCGCTTAATAATAAGACGGGTATCTGAATATTTGTCCTACGCGACTCGCGTCAGTTAAGCGGCTTGAAAGGATCAGATGAATGATCTCATGTCGTTTTATTTGGCCATCTAGGCACTTTTATTGCTGTTACTGCTGCTGCTGCTTTTGCCGTTGCAGTTGATACGTAATTCCCTTTGTTATTGCTTTGCGGCTCCAATGGTGTGGGGATCGACGCTTTGTGGCTTGGCGTCGTAGTGTAAGGGCTACCTACATTGGCATCGGCATCGCTATCGGCCTCTGTACGTGTGTGCTCAGCCTACAACACTAAATGAGATCAAATGCGATAGCGCCATTTTATGCCTATGTATGTGTTTATAAGCAAATGAGTGTTCGTGTATTCATTTATGCATCTCCGTGTGTGTGTGTGTGTGTGTGGTTATGTGGTGGCCCTTAGCGTGGCGTTGAGGCTGACAATGAGCGACGGTGATGATGGCGAGCGCCTCGTTTCACGGGTTCCCGCTGTTCTTACTGTTCATGCAGTCTTCATAGCCTGTTCTGCGCCGTTGTTATACTCGCATTATAACTATGTGTAGTAGTTATTATTCTTGTAGTAGCTGCTGGCAATTGCTTACTTATTTGGTTAGCTCGTTTGTTCGATGGCTCCTTGCTCATTTTCGGTGGCTCTTGGCTATAATTCAAAGCTTGTTGATGACTGCGCTCCTACTTTGCGCTTCTTTGCTTTTATGTCTTTCATCTAAATGCAGACATTTTACTTCTGGAGGCTGAGTATTTACATGTTTTTTTTTGTTGAGTATTTCGGCAATATGATGGCGTTAACAATTTGGCTCCGTCTCATAAATTCGTACACCTTTCCATATGCTTTGCTTTTAGTCTTGTTTCTTAGGCTCTTTATTTTACAACATTTCCTTCAGTTAGTTATTTGACATGGATTGTTCTTATAATTTTTCCCCATGTCCTATGACAAAGTTCAGTTTCTTCAATTCAAAAGAATATTTTTAGTTTCCAATTTACCAATGCTCGTGGAATAAACTGTTATTTGTGTTGAAAAATATCTCTTTTTAGTTTCATTCCGCTAAGTCTTTGGAGTTCTATTTGACCTATTTCTCTGGACCTAATTCTTTCAATCAAGAAACTAACGACACAGTAAAAGACAAGGAACTCAACGATAATCCTAGAAAAAATCTTCACAATCTGTCCAGACAGAAATCTTAAATGAATTTCCGGATAATATTGGGTAGTCGAAAAAGTCTTATTTTGTCAATAGATGTCGTTGGAGTCATCTATCTCCAGTGCTACCAATTACATTGTGTCATATCATATGGTGTTAGAAAGGTGACATTTTAAGCTTCATTTAACCAAAAAAATATTAAATTCGGAGAAGTTGAAAAAAGTCACAGCTGTTCGAAAATGAGTGAAAATAATGAAGAAATTCGCTATATTTTGAAATTTTTGTATAAAAAAGGGAAGAATGCCACGCAAGCCACCAATGAAATTTGTGAAGTTTACGGAGACGATGCTGTATCAGTTCGTGTAGCACAACAATGGTTCGCTCGCTTCCGTTCTGGAAATTTCGATGTGAAAGATGCACCTCGCTCCGGTCGATCTATCGTTGAAAAAGTCGATGAAATTATGGAAAATATTGACCAGGACCGTCACATAAGCTGCCATGACATCGCCAAGGCACTAAACATTCATCATCAAACGGTTTTGAACCATTTAAAAAAGGCTGGTTACAAAAAGAAGCTCGATGTTTGGGTACCACATGAATTGTCTATGAAAAATTTAATGGACCGAATTAACATCTGCGATTCTTTGCTGAAACGAAATGAAATCGAACCATTTCTGAAGCGAATGGTAACAGGAGACGAGAAGTGGATCAAATACGACAATAATGTGCGAAAAAAATCATCGTGCAAGGGTGGTGAAGCTCAGCAAATGGTCGCAAAGCCAGGATTGACGCCTCGAAAGGTTATGCTGTGTGTTTGGTGGGATTGGAAAGGTATCATCCACTATGAGCTGCTCCAGCCTGCTCGAACGATTCATTCTACACTTTACTGTCAACAACTGATGAGATTGAAGCAAGCAATCAAAAAAAACGGCCAGAACTGATCAGCAGAAAGGGCGTCGTCGTCCATCAGGACAACGCTAGGCCACACACATCTTTGATGACTCGGCAAACACTGGGAGAGCTTGGCTGGGAAGTTTTGATGCATCCACCATATAGCCCTGACCTTGCACCATCGGACTACCATTTGTTTCAGTCAATGCAGAACTCCCTTAATGGAGTAAAGTTGGCTTCAAGAGAAGCCTGTGAAAATTACTTGTCGCAGTTTTTCGCCGAGAAACCACAAAAGTTTTACACTGATAGAATAATGTCTGTAGAAGAAAAATGGCAAAAGGTGGTCGACCAAAATGGTACATATTTGGTTTAATAAAGTTCATTATAAATATAAAAACAAATGAGTTGAAGTTTGATTAGAAATGCGAAAAGACTTCTTCCACTACCCAATATTAACACCTTAAAAACGTACGGACGAACAATTCGCTATACCTCATAAGGCGCTTTATTTTTTTATTTTTTTCGCTCGGGAGAATAGGGGGCCCCGACAAGACTCTTCCATTATACACGACTCTGGACTATTGTTTTTGCGCCGTTTCAAATGATGTCGGCATCTGCTAGTTCGCGCAACTCCGACTTTCTCTAAGTATTCTTTGGACGACCACGACCTCTGTTCCCTTGCGGGTTCTATAGGTGATGCGTATGATGGTGTTAGAGACCAGCCATGTTTCACTTCCATGCAACAATACTTATTTCAGACATGAGCTAAATATTCGCAGTTAGTGGACATGGAGATTTGCGAACTCGCTCATACTGTATGCATTTTCCCAAACGCTGCCCTTGCTTTGTTTAGTCTGCATTTGACATCTTCATCTTATCCGCCGACTTTCGTAGTAGTGCAGCTGAGGTAGCAGAAGCTTTCGACAAATTTCACCGGACATTTGTCAACCATTATAGGTATTGCTCTTGCTTAAAATCATACTGATTTACATTTCTTCTGCATGTGTCTCATTTTCTTTCGCACACAGTAGAGATACAAGAACCTACTGCCTTAGATACGTGAGAATTTTAGTGTTTGGGTAGGCATAAGTGTCCCTTTACGCAATCACGTATTATTTAAATATTTTCCAAAACAAATGAAGCAGCCTCAAAGCTACTCTCACCATCCGATTGCGCTGTTAAGGGCCGAATTTCTCTTTACACCAATATTCTTTGGGATCACAGCAAACTCATTTTGATTACGAAGAATGCGGTATTTGAACAATCAGTATGAGTACCTCACCTGCGGCCGGGAAATTTTCTTATTTGGTTTAAATCTCTGTTCACCTGTCGTGATATTAAATATTTCATTCATCTCTGGTATGGTAACCAAATACCCTATTGATCCCTAATTACATAACACATCGAATGGTGGAAAATAGATTCTTCTACTCTTTGGTCCAAGAAAAAGTGGAGCAGCATCACTCTTAAAAAGAGGCTCAGAAAGGAAAGTGTGAATTTTCCGGCTGATGGATCCGTGAGGTGAAGTAATGTAAAAGCCTTGAGGTTGCAATCAGCAAACATAACTGAAGGAACAACCACCGAGCCCGAGAAAAAGCAGACATTTATTGTGAGTTCGTCAACTGCGTCAAACACTCCCTGCAATGTGTGGTCCCATAATGGGCAATGTGCCTCCGTCCGCGGTTAACTTCACTGCCATTCAAGAGATGCGATGGACGGGGCAAAGCAAGAAGAGCATTGGATCTTGCGGCGTCTACTAGTGGGAGAGAGACTTCGTCGCCAAGTACTGTTCTTCACTCGGGTGGACGAGCGTCTCGCAATAATCCGCATCAAGGCAAGACTTTTCAACATCCCGATACGTACACGCCCCGATAAAAATAGTGCTTGGCTACTTCAATGCCAAGGTGGACAAGGAGGAAATTTTTGGTACCATAGTAGGAAAATTCAGCCTGCACAACAAAACATCCAGTAACGGGCAGAGTCTGATCAACTTCGCCGGGGCTCGAAACATGGTAGTCTGCAGCAGCAGATTCCAAAAAAAAATTTGTCAAAATACGTGCTGTCTCCTGTTCGAAAAACGCGAAACCAGATCGATCATATTGTGATAAATGGAATATCCGAGGACACGCGATTTTAGCCGAGTTTAAGGAGGGCAGCTCCTCCATCACTTTAAAATTCCCCATATTTTTTTGTTGTTTTAAAATTCATTTACAATCTAAAGAATATCTCTACAGCGTCTTAAGCTTAATAGAAAGTCTAATAAGTCCCTAAAAAGTCAGTGAAGTGATGAGCGTCGAACGAAAAATGAGTAAGAACAAAAACTTTAATCGCGTTTTTCTCGAAAAACGTTTTTTTCTGCGCTGTCGAATACAACTCAAAAAGTAATAAAGATATCAACTTCAAATTTTAAAGGATATTCTTTAACATATTGGCCTTGCATGTACCTCAAATTAATTCTTCTTCTTCTTAATTGGCGCGATAACCGCTTACGCGATTTTAGGCCGAGTTTAACAAAGCGCCTCAGTCGTTTCTTTCTCGTGCTAACCGGCGCCAAGTGGACACACGAAGTGAAACCAAGTTCCTCTCCACCTGATCTTTCCAACGCAGAGGAGGCATTCCTCTTCCCCTGCTACCACCAGCTGGTACCGCATCGAATACTTTCAGAGCAGGAGCGTTTGTATCCAACCGCTGGATATTTATTCGCTGCGCTATGCCTATGTCGTCGTAAAGCTCATACAGCTCATTGTTCCATCGCCTGCGATATTCGCCGTTGCCAATATGCAAAGGTCCAAAAATCTTCCGCTGTCATCGGCCAAGCCACTGCGTCATACGTTAGGACGGGCATGAAGAGAGCCTTGTAGAGTGTCAGTTTTGTTGGTCGAGAGAGGACTTTATTACTCAACTGCCTACTTAGTCCAAAGTAGTGCTAGGATCACTACATGTACCAAATCCTACTAAGCTTGATCCTTCCTAAGTAGCACTTGTGGGCAAGAGGGATTCTACGTTGGATTTCCAGACTGCTATTGTTATGCTGGTTCCTAAATAAACGAAGTCTTTTGCAACTTCGAAATCAGAGCTGTCAACAGTGACGTCAACCGATACGCGAGTACGCGACTGTTTGTTTGATGACAGGAGATACTTCGTTTTGTCCTCGTTCACCAAGGGACCCATTCCCTTTGCTTCTTTATCTAGCTTAGAAAAGTCAGAACTAACAGAAGTTTTTCTACGATAAACAATTTAACTACTTAGATTAACGAACATATATAAACCGCTTTTTGTGAGAATCTGTTTGAAAGCCTGATATAAATTTTAAGTGCCACTTTTTATGGTTTTACAGATTTTTGAAATTTATGTTTCATATGTAAATATACACAGTCTGTGTGTACTCGTGTGTTTGGCGGTATGGAATGTTTTTATCACCTCTATCCCTCTATTTCTTTTCATTGGCATCACTTTACCGATCTTTACGAAATTTTTGCAAACTTTTATTTTCAATTACTTTCGCGCAACAACATTTTTGTCGACATTGTCATTGGTAAATTTATTGTTTGAGGTATTCGAGAACCGCCAAAAATTCCATGGCTAAGCAAATAACAATGGCATGCGCGAAGTGCGATGCGCCGCTCCAACAAATCGATTGAGCTGACGCATTGTGAACGATTGTCTGCAAAAAACCGGGCACAAATTTATATTTGCATGTACAAAAGTATGTAAAAATGTTCATATATACATACCTATTTATATATATATAGTCAATACAAAGGACAAGTCCCATCACGCTCGCTGTCTACTGTTCCTACTGACTAACAGCCTACGAATGAAGCGATTTTATGAACCCTTGCCACTAGAGTCTCCTTTTCTTCGATTTTTTTGGGAATTTTTGAATGACGAACGATGGCGGCTGCTCGATCATTGTCGGTGCGTAAAAGAGCCGAAAAAATGTTGAATTAAATTCATGACACAAACAAGCGTAGTTCGCACGCGGTAAGCACAGAGGTCAAAAACAAAAAAAAAAAAGGGAAATATTTATTTTTACTCCACAGAGAAGCGAAAACCCTGCCAAAACATGAATGAATCTGTTGAATTGCTTGTAGGTATTGTGTTCGTAATCAAATTGGCAACTCGCATGCGCAGACAGCAGCGGTGGCGGCGTCGTCGATGGCGGTGTGATCCTGTCGCGCGTTCCTTACTCCTGCAAGTGTCGATCCATGCCGCCTGCCCACCACCGCAGACTTGTCTTGTTTGGGATTGTTGAATTAGTTGTTGTGGTTAGTAAAACATGGTGTAAATTTGCACATACTCACACACACACACATGCATACATGCATACTCATGCAGTCATACACCAAAAACCGTCTAGTTGACTGTTGAATTGAATCACTGCTTGGTCGAACGATTTTTTAGTGTGTTTTGTTTGGTTCTTTTTGGTTTCTTTTTTTTGTGACTGACTGACTGCCAAAAGTCGCCGTGTTTGGTTTGTGATCCAATTTTTATACCCGTTCATAGGAGCGACTCGCCGTTAAGCTCCCTTAGCCGCATTTTACACTTTTTCTCATTTCACATTTGCTTTTTTCATTTTTCTCTTTGTTGTGCTACGTGTGGCATTGTTTGTTGGATTTTTTTAATAGTTATTGTTGTTTTAACAGCCCAATCGTTGTTACCTCGAGTCGGTCGCGTACCAAAATTATCTGCTTATCTTGTCTCGGCTAACTTTTTGATCGAAATGCAACTGCTGTGCTACCTTTGGGATATTTCTCCTCGCTTTTTTTCACCATTTTGTTGCTGTTGCTTATTCATGTTGCTGTTGGTTGGCAACTTTGTTGCAATTGTTGTTGTTGTTTGCGCCTTTTTTATTTTGTAGTTATTTAAATTTATACGCTTTACGTGACACTTGTTAACTGAGTGGCACCAAAAGCATCTTCAGCTTCACGGATATGCGCTGTGGATATGTGGTTTTGCGGTTGCTGTTGCAGTCTCTGTAGGCTCGTCGCATGCATTCATATGTATTTAGTAAATATGTAGGTATCCGCCTCGCATTTATATGTTGTTGCAGTTGCCACGTAAATTATGCTCTGTAGCACTTTGACGATTTTATGCAAATTTTGTTGATATTTTTGTGACATTTATGTGCGCACGTTGCCTGTCCACCCGCCTTCGCCCTGTTTCAAAAAAAAAACTTCAT